>NC_142799.1:64024281-64234529 GCF_049724085.1 Artemia sp. Qi Xiang Cuo | reverse complement strand
ACTAGTCAGTGACTTACACATATTTAAAAGTAGTAGGATTAATATGTCACTTAGTTATATATTTCTGTATATAACTTATATAGGCCTAGTCAGTGAGTTACACATATTTATAAGTAGTAGGTTAAATATGTCACTGAGTTATATATTTCTGTAAATAACTTATATAGGCCTAGTCAGTGAGTTATGTATATTTATAAGTAGTAAGTTAAATATGTCACTGAGTTATGGCCTTTGCAAAACAAAAGTGATCCCTTTATCTGGCCTCCCCCAGGCCATTCAGCGTGTCCCCAGGTGGCGATAGGGGAACGCTCTACAGATATGTAGGGTACCTCCATAGGAGGCACGGACCAAGGGGGGCCCTTGCCCGGGGTCATAAATACAGGCGGAGGAGGAAGAAGGCCCCTCAAATGTACATTCAAAAGGGCCCACTGGTTTGTCCACAAGTTCCATGAGTTGCAAACCTTCTCCCAGCAATGGGTTAAATTGCATGGTGATGCAGAACACCATCGCGGGAGGATCCTCTATAGGAGGACAACTGTGGCAGGGCGTAAGATCAAGATATATGGACAACGGCCTCTTCAAAGGGCTGCCTCGACCTTTTCGGGGTCCCTGCAAGACTGGGGACCTTGCGGTCAAATCTATTCCCACTTGAGGAGTGGCGCCCCTCGAGGAAATTATAACCAAGTAAACGACACAGCATTCGCACGGGATTCTGACTAATGGACAATTCTTCTGGGCTTGGTATGTTTTGATGGGCGTCTTTAGTCTGAAAAACCTCTTCCTAGTTGATTTATCTATTACGGGTTGCCTCCCCGTAGTAGCATAATCTTTGTAGGCATGAATATATAATGAGTCGGAGGTAATAGGCTTGAGACTGTCTGTGCAGGATTTCTACTCTTGTTGATAGAAGAGCATCGCCAAGTGCTGAAAACCATGTTGTGACCAAGATGGGCCCAGAATTGCACAGAGCCTCCATTCATGGAGGTCCCAGGGACTTCTTGCTGTCTGGTTCTAAGCCGGCTTAAGTACTTCGGTGTAGACTTGAGAAGATATGTGATCCCCGTCCTGCACTGGTATTCCGGATCATTGCTTTTCCTGAGGCGAAAATAATTTCAATGATTTAAAGAACATGAAAATTGGAACTTGGAATGTTAAGACATTAAAAAATGACTATCGTATCGACATTTTGACTGACAAATTCAGACGACTTGAACTGGATTTATTAGGAGTTTAAGAAACTCATATCTCTGGGGTAGGAAACATCAAATTAGGTGATATACAATTTATTTACTCAGGTAGAAAGGATTGGGTACTTACACAGGAATTAGGTCTGATGATGAGTAAGGAAGATGCTAGGTCTTGTTTAGACTGGGAAGGTATTTAATAATTGAATACTAATTTCTCATTTTATGACTAAAAAGTTCAGGGCATCAGTTATAGTAGTATATGCCCCTGTAGAACCGACTGACGGAGATACTAGTGACTCAGATGAATTTTACTTACAGTTACAGGAGCAAATAGACAAGGTCTCAGGTAGAAATATGATGTTATTACTGGGAGATTTTAACGCCCAGGTTGGTAGAAATAAGGATAAATGGTATCCCAGCTTAGGTAAATTTGGTGTAGGAAAAGAAAACAGTAATGGATACAGACTTTTGCAATTTTGTAGGTATAACAATCTAGTTATAATCAATGCGGTGTTTGGTCGTAAAATGGCTCGTAAGCTAACATGGTATTCAAGTGATGGTAAGATAGCAAACCTGATTGATTATGTTATAGTAAACCGAAGACTGGTAGGATCAACACAGGATACTAGGGTATATAGGAGTGTTGTTATTGATTTTAAAAGTAAAGATAACCATCTAGTAGTGTCAAGGGTTAATTTAAAGCTGAAATATCGGAAGGGTAACTACCTCCCGGTAAGTTATGATGTTAGTAAACTTCAGGATGAGAATTTGAGAGAAACTTTCCAGGAACAGTTGAATACTAAACTTGAGAGTTTAAAATTTGACAATGTGGAAGATGGTTGGAATAATTTTAGAAAAATAATTTGTAAAGTTGCTGAAGGTGTATTAGGGAAGAAAGCGAGAACTGCAGCTAAGAATATTAGTGAAAAAGCTTTATGTTTAATGGAAAGGAGAAAGGACTGTACAAGAATTATCTGAGTGATAGATCGCATGAAAACAAAAGAAATGTAAGGAAAGTAGAGAAAGCATTGAAATATGAACTAAGAAGGTGTGAAGTGGAGGCCATGGATAAAATTGCCGAGGATTTAGAAGATGCAGCTAGACGGCATAATAGTAAAATATTGTACTGGCACGTTAACAAATTGGGAGGTAGTAGTCAATCCGGACTTGTCCCAGTTAAAGATAGGAATAGGGTCGCAATTAGCGATAAGGAAAAAACTAAAGAGAGATGGGCCGAACATTTTGAGAACTTGCTTAACCGAGATAGAGTTGCAGAAAAAATATAGAGGAAAATGAAAAAGTTTGTGATACCTTGGATGTGAAGGAAGATTTGTTTTGTGAGGAGGAATTAGCAACAGTACTAAAAGGATTAAAGAATAATAAGGCTCCAGGTGCTGATAGGCTAGTAAATAAGTGTCTTAAATATGATAGCTCTGAGGTTAGAAACAAGTTTTTGAAGATTATGAATATGATTTTTGAAAAAAAGGTAGTACCTAACGATTTTATGAAAACCTTATTCAAGCCACTTTATAAGAATGGTGATAAAAATGAGTGTAATAATTATCGAGGCATTAGTCTGGTCTCTGTAGGTAGAAAATTGATTAGTAATATGATACTTTTTAGACTGAGAGATGCCGTAGACAAAGTTTTAAAAGAAGAGCAGTGCGGTTTTAGAAAAGGTAGAGGATGTGTTGACCAAATTTTCACTCTTAGGTTAATAATTGAGAAGTGCCTAAGTTTTCAAACACCTTTGGTCCTCAGTTTTATAGATTACTAGCAAGCGTTTGATTCTGTTGACAGAAGAGCTTTAGTAAAGCTTTTATCCTTGTATGGTATACCAGACAAATACATTAGTGATTAGTGCTATGTACGAGAATAACACTGCTGCGCGGTTAAGGTAGGAAATGAGGTTAGCAGCTGGTTTTGTATTAAATCAGGAGTTAAGCAGGGTTGATTTCTATCCCCCTTTATATGGATTATTTTGATGGACTTTGTATCAAGGAGCACAGGAAAAGCAATGGGAGACCACGAAATTAAATGGGGAGGAAAAAGTGTCCTGGACTTGGATTATGCTGAGGATTTAAGCATCCTAGATGAAAGTGTGAGCAAAATGAATGAAGTTTTAGAGGTTTTTCGAGTTCAGGGTGCTAGTATTGGTTTGAAAATTAATGTTAGGAAGACTAAGTCACTAAGGCTAGGAATAAGTGAAGATGAAAAGGTGACGTTGGGTCATGAAAAGATTGATCAGGTGGGCAGCTTCACTTACCTTGGTAGTATTATTAGTAAAGATGGTGGGAGCAGTGAAGATGTTAAAAATAGAATAGCCAAGGCTCAGGGTGTTTTTTCACAGTTAAAAAAAGTCTGGAAGAATAGGAAGATAAGTCTGCAAACCAAGATTAGAATCTTAGAAGCTACAGTGATGACAGTGGTCAAATATGGCTCTGAAGCATGGACGCTCTGAAAAGCGGATGAAGATTTGCTAGATGCTTTCCAGAGAAATTGCTTAAGGATTGTTCTGGGTACCCGGCTGACTGACCGTATTTCAAACAATAGGCTATACGAAAAATGTGGTTCAATACCGCTTTCTAGGTCTATAGTGAAAGAAAGGTTGAGGTGGCTAGGGCATGTTGTGTGGATGAAGGATGACAGATTGCCGAAGATTGTTCTTTTCGGCCAACCGTCTAGGGCTAAACGGAAAGCAGGTCGTCCCCGTCTGGGGTGGTAGGACGTCATAAAGAAAGATTTAAAGGAAATGGGAACTTCGTAGGAAGGTGTAAAAAGGGAGGTTTTGAATAGATTGGGGTGGAGGAGGAGCGTGCGTAGCTGTGTTGGCCTCAGGCGGCTTGGTGCTCCGATGAGTTGTTAGTAGTAGTTAGTAGTTTTTGCAGTATGTTCAATATAAATCTGGGTCATTTCAAATCTCTGTAAGAGGCTCCAATTTACGAATTTATTTTTTTGGTATTATACTTTTCAATACCTAGTGGGGGATCTTTTTCAAATGATAATCACCCGCCCCCCCCCAAAAAAAATAAATGAAAATACAAAGACGTTTTTCAAAATACAGGAGGGGGGTGGGGGGGGGGGGTGAGTAAGGTTTTAGGAGTCAACTTTTAACAGCCGATAAACATGGTTAAACTTGAATGACACCTTACGACAAGCAAATTTGACAATTCAGTTGGGGCTAAGGAAAAACAGGACGCCCTTGAATATGGTAAGAAGATGTTATAAGAAAAGGTTGAAAGGAAAAACAAATTTTACAAGAAGATGCAGGATTAAGTTCTAAATAGAGTTGGGTGGAGGAAGACCTTTTTCAGCTTTGCTGCAATGAGTTGGGGGCACTAATAGTTGCAGCATTAAATTATTTTGGACAGTTTTAGCAATTGCTTTGGACATGTTTGCAGCCATCCTATATTCATACAGGAAATGGTTCATGGATAAGAATCTGCTTTCTAAAAGAAATTAAAAAAAAGAAAGCACGCATAAACTAAACATCAATCCAAAACTACGTACTACTAGATATGGACCATTATGGACTGTATCCAAAATTACAGACTACTAGGAAAAGTTAAAACTAAATCCACTTACAGGAAGTTGCTAAGAACCAAATCGGCAATTCCCAGTTGCCCATCAGTTTCAGTAAGTCTCCAGTGAGCATGCTTAAAACAAATTTCTTGAGTTCGAACAAGGCTTACGAAGCCTCCAGATTGGCGGCTAACTCTTTTCTGATTGGCTGAGAGTTGTGCCTCCTGTACGCAAGATATTAACATGGCTAGTTCCTCATTGACGTTATTAACAATTTCTTTGCATTCTGATTCCTAGAAGCAAAGAAAAACGATTAGTAAAACAAGAATGAACCTAAGCTTAGATGGGGCAAAAGCGTAGAAAATAACAATCCCAATTACACCGACTATCCTAAGTAGTAAATTTATTTGTTTTATAGTAATATTAGGCTAAAACCCCCTTCCAATAACAGTACGAGGAATCCCCATGTAACAGAGGTAAAGGGTACTATCAAGCAACCTTTTTAAAACTAAAATAACTTTCCTTCGAAAATATTCAATTACATATACCAGTTGTTTTTTTGTCACTGTTAGGGTTGCTCTGTTGCCCAATTCCTCTTTCACCCTGAGACTAAAACCAATAACAGTGATTTGCTTACCCCTTCGTTGATCGGTTTATTAAATATTTTGTGTAAATTCAAACATGAAAAAAAACTAAGCAAAAAAAACTCGCATAGAAACTATAAAAGGTGCTGGAATAAAGACTTACAAAAGAAAATTTAAAAAAACGCATCAAAAATTTATATATAAGCATTTTTGTTACGTTTTTACGGATCAGACAAAATATTGGGAGGGTGGTTCAAAACCGGTAGTCCCCCCTGGACACAGCCTTGTTGAGAAGAAAAGAATTATCTGAGGGTGTGGCAAAATACACCATCTTCATAAAGAATATAATAAAAAATCCAGATAAACAAACAGAGATCTGAAATGACCCAGATTTATTTTGAACAGAATGCAAAAACTACTAACTACTACTAACAACTCATCGGAGCACCAAGCCACCTGAGGCCAACACAGCTGCGCACGCTCCTCCTCCACCCCAATCTATTCAAAGCCTCCCTTTTTACACCCGCCTACGAAGTTCCCATTTCCTTTAAATCTTTCTCTATGACGTCCTCACACCCCAGACGGGGGCGACCTGCTTTCCGTTTAACCCTAGATGGTTGGCCGAAAAGAACAATCTTCGGCAATCTATCATCCTTCATCCACACAACATGTCCTAACCACCTCAACCTTTCTTTCACTATAGACCTAGAAAGCAGTATTGAACCACATTTTTCGTATAGCCTATTGTTTGAAATACGGTCAGTCAGCCGGGTACCCAGAACAATCCTTAAGCAATTGCTCTGGAAAGCATCTAGCAAATCTTCATCCGCTTTTCGGAGCGTCCATGCTTCAGAGCCATATTTGACCACTGTCATCACACTAGCTTCTAAGATTCTAATCTTGGTTTGCAGACTTATCTTCCTATTCTTCCAGACTTTTTTTTAACTGTGAAAAAACACCCTGAGCCTTGGCTATTCTATTTTTAACATCTCATCCCAAATCATAGGTTTCAGACACCACACACCTACGAAAGACTAAGAAATCCGGTTATGAAAAGTCAGAAATAGCAAATTACATATCCCAAATCATAGGTTTCAGACAACACTCACCTATGTGTGTGTGTGTCTCTGTGTGTGTGTGTGTGTCTGTGTGTGTGTTTGTGTGTGTGTGTTTGTGTGTGTGTATGTGTGTGTATGTGTGTGTGTGTGTGTGTGTATGTTTCTGTGTGTGTGTGTGTTTCTGTGTGTGTGTGTATGTGTGTGTGTGTATGTGTGGATGTTTGTTTGTATGTCTTTGTTTATGTGTTTGTCTGTGTTTGTATTTTTGTGTGTTTGTTTGTGTGTGTGTCTGTTTGTGTTTTTTTTTTTGTGTGTTTTTGTGTTTGTGTTTGTGTGTGTGTTTGTGTGTGTGTGTTCTTGTTTGTGTGTTTGTGTTTATGTGTATGTGTGTGTGTTTGTTTATATGTGTGTCTATGTGTGTGTGTGTGTGTGTGTGTGTGTGTGTGTGTGAGTGTGTGAGTGTGTGTGTGTGTGAGTGTGTGTGTGTGTGTGTGTGTGTGTGGGTGTGTGTGTGTGTGAGGGCCTTTGGGGCACAGGGAGGGCCTTTGGGCACAGGGAGGGCCTGGGGGACATTTCGGGACCGGTGGAGGGCCTTTGGGACCCCGTTGGTCCTTTGGGAGCTCGATGGGCCTTTGGGGGGCCCGGGGATGGCCATTGGGGGTCTGGGTGGGCCTTTGGGGCACAGGGAGGGCCTTTGGGTGCCTGGTGGACATTTGGGGACCGGTGGAGGGCCTTTGGGACCCCGTTGGTCCTTTGGGAGCCCGGAGGACCTTTGAGGACCAGGGGAGGGCCTTTGGGGGTCCGGAGGGGCAGTTGGGGGCCGGGGGAGGGCCTTTGGGACCCCGTTGGTCCTTTGGGAGCTCGATGGGCCTTTGGGGGGCCCGGGGATGGTCTTTGGGGTCTGGGTGGGCCTTTGGGAGCGCCGGTGGCCCTTTGGGAGCTTGGGGGCTTTTGAGGGTCCGGGGGGACAGTTGGGGGCCTGGGGGACATTTGGGGACCGGTGGAGGGCCTTTGGGAGCTTGGGGGGCTTTTGAGGACCGGGGGCTTCCTTCGGGGTTGGGGTAGGAGGATTGGAACCCTTTGGGGTTGGGTTAGAGGACCTCACAACACTGTTCAAATGAAACTTGTGTATTATAACGACCACACTCAAAACCTCTTCCAAAATCTCTTCAAAAATCTTCTTTTAAAATGTCTCTATCTGTTTCACCGAAATAGTTCCATAACCTGTCTAAAACGGTTTCGCCCAAATAATCCCTAAACGTAAAGTCAGCGTGTTCCTTTGTTATTGGCATCTCTGCGCTAACACATTTCAAAATAATATGTAACCTTTTCGCGCGCGAAAACAATTCATCGCTAAGATGCTTCTTGCCTAATTGTTTCTGTGGCCTTTGGTTATTAATATCCTTTGGAGTTCGACCAGTAGAACTGTTCCCGAGGCAAAGACATTAATGACTTGGATCTATTCCTGGAGAAATGTTTCTAGGCAAAAATTTTTAAAGTCTGACAGATGATGTCATTGATTGATTAATCTGTCAAGGAAGGGGAAATTAATTTGTTGTTTCTAAGGGGAATTATTGATTCACGATAGGTGAATTGAGGTCGACAGCACAGGTGTTCCATGGTCGATGTTGTTGTTGTTGTCAGTGCACGCTCTCAGCAAACTTTATGTAAATCAAGTTCACAGGTGCTACTCGTGACAGGACCACGTGGTTTATGGTTTTCCAAGTGAGAAAGTTCCTGTTTTTCCAAGTGAGAAAATTCCTGTTTTTTCATTCTCACTGAGAAAACCATATAACAGACATGAATTGCTGTTGACATCCATAAATGTGACAAAGTTCCTGTTTTTCAAATTCTCACTGACAAAAACCATAAAACATCCATAATTTGATGTTGACATCCTAGAAAAACATCAAATAAATCGAACAACACACATAACCGTCCATGAAAACATACATAACTGTGAGAAAATTTATGTTTTTCAAGTTATCACTGACAAAAAACCATAAACCACGTGGTTCTCGTGTCAATATATGGTGTTAAAAAAAGTTGTAGGTGGCAGCAGGGGTGCGTGATCACGCTGGTACCCCCTCCTCTACCATTCACTCAAAACAAAATGTTGTTGCGTCAACCGATGTTGCATCTAACCCCTAATGTTTGAAGATTTCAGTGGATATATTTTTTTGTTTTGGATAATTAACCTATCATCTTTAATTACTTTTATAACTTTTGGTTACTGTTGTTCAGTAGAATTTTTTTTGTATTTATTACTCTTTTTTAAGGTCATTTCTTTAGGTATTGAAGCAGAAGTTGAGGGTTCGTCGACGAACAACTGCTGAGGAAGAACAAAAATTACAGCAAGAGGAAGACAAAGCGAGGCTTCTATTTGGATCACAACTTGTTGTAAGATGTTTTCTTACTTTTTGGCTTCTCATCAATCCTCTTTTTGTTCATAACCTCTTTTTTTTCCTTTTTATGCTCAAATTCAACTTTTATATCGGAAATTTGAGCAGCCTACTTCCCAAATTGTGCAAAAACTTTGAGCCATCTTGATTAGACAATTGATTCAGGAGATTTATTCTGTCTTATTTTTTGTTGTGACTAAACGTATAATTGATGGTGATTTATACCTCATATGAAAATGTTGTCTTTGAATTTTGATTTAATAGCATAAGCTAGTTACCATTACCTCCAGGAAGTTAAAAATCTTGATCTTTTGTAAAGTTTATTCCCATGAATCATTAGCATCAAGTGAGAGTTGTACAATCTTTCAATATAGCACGTGCAGCCAGCTGCGTTTTTGCGGCTCAATATTTCCAAACCACTTTTTACAGAGCCACCAATTTTGTTCTTTTTTCTGATGTTACCCAAAATTTTGATTAGACAAACTAAAGGGGGGCAGTCAGAAGCACCGGTGTACCTGTCGGGAGAAATTCTCTTAAACAATGGGGATTAGCTAAGCGGAGACTCGAACTTTCATTGCTAGCTAGAATTTTCCCCTCTTGCTATTCAAAATTACAAGCGTTGTCCATATTTAGCAAAACTAAGTGGAAAACTCTCAGCGCCCCTTTCGTTTTCTCTTCCAGGGTTTGATTAGAACTGGCCGATTAAAATTGCCGAACTGGGGTAACATCGGAAACGGTCACTCGTACACAAAGCTGTGTTGATCCATGGTGCGGTCAATGCATACGGGGAATAAAATTGACTGCATTATTTAGCTAGCGATTAAATTGTTTGATCATACTGATATTCTTACTGCGAAAAGCTAATTTCTCTTGCAAATTTCTGTTTATGAATTTGTTTATCAAAATAACGACACCTGACTCAGACAACGTGAGGGAAATAACTAAAATTTTCAGCATTTGTGCCAAAGAGAACAAATCGTTGCCTTTTTTGTGATGTGTGATGTTGAATAGGACGTTAATTTAATTTCGCGCTAGTCGCTTTAGCACACAAAACAAAAAGGCTTCCAAACAGTGTGGCAAGCAAATAACAGAGATTTCGCGTTAGTTTAGTGTCTTATCCTGTACTATTTCCAAAGATCCTCTCACCGTCTGTCCACATATGAATCAGCCGTCTCAACTGGTTTATTTGGTGATTGTCAAGGATATGCTACCTGAGCTAACGTCCCCACTATCTTGGAAAGGGTTCATATCAAAGGGCTCTTGGAAAGGGTACACCCTGGTAACATTAACTCGAAGTCTCTTACTCTGAAACGTAATAACAATGAATGGAAGATAGATAGATAGAAAGATTCTAGTCCAGCCAAAGTACACTGCTTTTAAGCTTGCAGAAGCAATGAACCAAAAGAACATTACGACTAAGATGGAAAATGCCCAGTTTTTTTGTAAAAAGAGTACCACAAGCGATTAGTAGAGCGAGCCTTGTCAAATATTTAGCTTAGTTAAGTCAAAAAATGTGGATCTACCAAAGCTTTCAAGCTTATCTGCTCAAATTGACAGGCACTGGAAAAGACGATCAACAGCCCGCTAAGGATTTACGTTGTTGGCTACCTATCAGCCAACATCTCGCAACTTGCTCAGTGTGATAGGGATGACTCCATGTCATCGGAACATAGTCACTGCTATCAGACAGAAATGTCTAAATTGTGGCTCCGATAGTTGGCACTTTGCAACGGAACATTGCATGAAACCCCAGTTAGTTCCGAAGGTTGCTGAAAGACCATTGATTTCACGTTTATGAAAAGGTAAAGTGATAATTTATCTGGTTTCTTTACGTATAAGATTTTTTTTGGTTTGATGGATTGATGATGGGAGGTCCCGAACGATTTTTTTTATGTCGTTTTGTTTTGTTTTTGGTTGTCGAATATCGTCACCTTTCATAAGTTGATTAATATTTAGGCCTAGTGATCTGATTATTTACCTAAACAGGCTCCGCTTTAGGTTTGGATATATTTATTGTTTATGAATAAACTCCTTCTTAAAAAAAAATTAAAATCAATACTCGTGCTTCCCCGCTGCTTGTCTTTCCAATAAGTTCCAGAGAAAAAGATGAATGGAAAGTTGGATATTTTACTGGAATACTATCGGTAAATTAAGCAGGATTTTCCTTTTAAGTGACCTCTCTACAAAATTCGACTACATGTTGACCCAAAAACAATTTTTTAACAGAAGGAGAGTGTAAACCTAATGAAATTCTTATTTAGGGATTCTTGATAAAGGGAGAGAAAATTGATTTATTGATCTTTGAATGAAATTTACAATACAGTCTAAGTTTGTATTTGACTGGTAAATTAAGTCGGGGGCGTGTTTCAGTAAAAGTAGGAATAGAATAGAGAGTTTCCCTTGTATCAGATCAGTTAAAGGGTGGCATTTCCTCTTTACTATCCGGAGTGACTTCTAGTTGTATGATCAAGGCTATAGTCGTGTCACTAGTTTGTTTTGCAGATGACTTTCTTAAGTTCTCGAGTGCTTTACTTTCTGTAGTTTCATATTTAAGAATATTAGGAAAAGAATATTATGGAATTGGTTTTAATTTTAGCTAGTCAATATGTGAATTTCTTTTATGTAGTTGGATTAGTTCCGTCCAACCCAAGATTTCATCTGGAGTCACAAGTGGTCATACATCCCGAGTCAGTTGGTTGTTTATTTGGGTTTGCCAATTGGCAATACTATGCAATTTGCACCATCACTTATTGTAAAACGAATAGAAAAGAGAATGCCTTCTGCATATGGAGCTTTATTTTCTTCAAAAAGGAATTCGAATAAATTCTCGCGATCAAAGAATTTTGTGGTCGTTGCATTGCCTCAAATACTGTATATTTTGCCCTTTTAGAAATTATTAAATAATGAAAATAAAATAGCTCTATATAAGGATTGTATTTTTAATGTACCTGGAATTTTAGTTTTGTCCATTACCTACAAGTAATTCATATCTAATGAAAAAAAAATTCAGTGTCTGATCCGTTTGTTGTTGTGGAAGATTTTGTGTTAACACACTGTATTAGAGTTTAAGCCAGTAGACATTCCTGTAAGGCTCTATTTTTTAAATAGAATATATTGTTAAGTTGGTTATTCATGCATTTTAGTTTTGTCTCGTTTATCTATTTTCTGTAAGAGAAAAAGCATATAAGAACTATAAAACAAAGTAAGAAAAGAATCTACCCCAAGGCTTTGGGAATTAAATTTTTTTTTTTATGATTCTTAACAAATTATTTTTGGTCAATGTATAAATTTTCTTCTCTTTTCTCTTTTTTCCCCCTTATGTACTCCGTCATTTAGTGGATCTGCACCCTTTTTTTGTTTTGACAGGTTATAAATAAATTGAATTGAATTGAATACCTTATACGATGGCTTAAATTCTCCCTGTTAAAATTGTGTTAAATCAATTTGAATCTCACTTGCTATTGCGTTCCTAGTATCTGCTTGTATAATGTAAAATAGTGTTAAGTTGATTATTCATGTTCTTTAGTTATTTGTCTCTATCTTTTTTCCTTCTGTTTTTAGTTATTTGTCTCTTTATATTTTTTCCTTCTTTGTTCTTTTCTTCTGTTCTCTTTTCTTCTATCTTTTTTTCTTCTTTTTTTTAATTGTGACGGGAAAGCGAATTTCTCCGTTGCTTTCGAGATTTTTCTGATGAACGCAGAGGGTTGAAGCGGGTATTTCCTAGTGCGCATGGAATTTTCTAACCTAATTGGTTAAGTTGCGTTAAATAAAGTATAACCTTTCACACTTGGCTTACGTAAAAATTCATAAAGCCGTTCATGATCATCACCTGAAAATATTGTACTTTTTAACGGTGTCATATATTATATTTCAGCAGGGTGTTTAATTCTAACTTTATATAAATGATTTTTCCCATTAATAAATCTCAATCATGGTTCATTGGTTCATACATGGTATATGGTTTATGGTTCATAGTTCATAGTTCATCTTAGGATCCAGCTTCTTACTTTCCTAATAAATGTACGGACAAAAACAATTAGTCTTTTCATTAACAATATAACAGAATTTATTTATCGTTTCGTTTTGGATCTTGTTTTAAATTTTGTATTTTTTTTATCAAAAAATTTTTACCCCTTCTTTGGATTTTACTAATTCTGGAAACTAATCTAAAAATCAGACATAATTATCAAATGATTAGACAAGGCATCAGGAATTACAGAAGTAGTGACAGAATTAAAAGGATAAAAAATATTTTCAATTAGCGAAACCGATGCGCCATCTATCCTAGATCATTCAAAACATATAGAGTTGAAATTATATGATAGATGGCATTCGTCCTATAATATCTTGATGACAGAGTTCAAGGGTGCCAAAGCCATCTTCCGGAGAGGGGTATAGAAATTTTTCAAGGGACATGGATTTGAAGAGCTTTATTTTCACATCATAAAATCGTTATAATATGAATTGTTTTTTTTTATTTAAATGTGCTTTAATTTCTCCTTATAGGCAATTGGGCAAAATTTTTCTTATGGGCAAATATAATTATTTCCCTTGCAAGCATTCCTGTGCTTTACTATTCCTCCTACTGTTCTGTGAAAAACAACTAGATACCTGACAATTTAAAAAGAAATTCAGCTTCCAAGATAATTGACGTTTTTCCTTTTTTATTGAGAGATAGCTGTTTCATTGAGAGCTATGCTCTCGCTTATGTGTATCATTTCTAGCTTAAGCATGAACTAGTAATCATTGATTTTTTTTTCCTTCAGTTTCCATTTTCCTGCCTTAAACATTAACATGCTATGCAGAAGAAAGTAGAAACAATAAAAATCAGGGCTAGAATGAAAACTGATTACTAGCTATAAATTACGAAGTGACATTTGAAGCCTTTTTTTGTTCTTGCTCTACAATTGTTATATTTATTGTGTACTCTCTTCAAGCAAATTTGATTGCATACCCATGGCCGACATCATCCTAGTATTTTGATTCAAAGTTCTTTGTAAATCTTCAACTTTAATTCTATAAACTTTATTGAGCTTTAGCAAATCCTCCGTACTCAGCGTCATATTTCTTTTTCCCGTTATCTCTACCTTGTTTGAATATGTAACAAAGCCGATTCTTCTCGTGTGGTCAAATAGCAATTGTGACATTCGACCCAACATTGACTCTCAATTGCGACATTGACAAGGAATTACCTGAGTGTTGATATTGATATTAATAGACCCATTTCTGTGACTAGAAAAATCTGTTTTGCAAGCAAGAAAGAACGAGTTCGTCATTCCTTATAAATAAGAATCACAATAGCTTGGTATTTGGGTCTCTTTCATAGTGTATGTTTAAACATTGCATGTGGCACTCCTGCTAAAAAGCTGCTATAGACAAATTTCTGTGACTAAAAAAATCTCTTTTACACGGCCTATCACCCTAGTTAGACAGTCCTTATAAATAAGAAACCATTCAGAGTGGTAGGTGTGACTCGAGAGGCGTGTAAATGTAAAAATTAATTGTTTCAATATTTATCTAAATATTCTCTAGAAAAATTTATTTTACTGAAAAAATATGTTTTTCACTTAATAACGAACTACATCTTCTGACCTTATAAATAAGAATCACAACAGCATTTTATTTGGGGCTCAAGCGTTGTGGCAGTGTACAAAGTACAGGTGGCACTCCTGCTAAAAAGCTGCTATAGACAACGAAAAAAAGCTGCTATAGAAAACTTTCCTAACTGCTTGTTTGACCAAATCTATCATTGCACCTTTAACAGATATTTGATGGCATTAGGTTGTTATTGAGATCCTCTAGCATTATTTCCTAGAAATCTGGAAGAGATACAGAACTTTTGATTTCAGATTTCAAAGAAATAAGTTTATGCTCTATGCGAGTCTGAAGCTTGATCATCCCTAACATGTTTTCTTTCAGATTTAGGGACTTTTATTTTGCTTCTAATTTCTATATGTGGTGATTTTTGAACTGTGATTCGTAAGAAAGCGAACGTTAGAAAGTGTCGTTTGTATATATCATACAGAGCAAAAACTTTAATCAATTTATTTGAGTGTATAGTAAAGGTGTTGAAGGTGTTTTTCTGTTAGTAACTTTTTTTCTGGTGCCTTTTAATCTTTTCCATACTCAACTATAATTCTGTTTGCTATGCTTTTAAAGTACTCTTTTTCGTTATGACAACGCTATTTGATTTTGTCCCATCTTTTCTTGTCGACAGCCTTCATGTACTAAAAACCTTTGTTCCGCATTTTGTAGTAGATTTTTTTTTTTTGTATTTTTACCTCTACTGCCAGTTGTAAACTGGATAATTATTAATATTTCTGAATCACCTTATAAGTAGGTCCTTCCTTATTAAAAACCTCTTTCGGAAAACTTTTTCGTAAAAATTGGGGAGATGAAAACAATGACTTTCAAGTGAGCCTCTAATCATATCTGCGATTTTTCCCTCGCCAGCCTGCCTGCTGGAAAAGAACAAAAAATACAGTATAAGTGGCTTATCATCGAGTTTCTGTGCTATCCAAATGCTTGTCTTTAACAAACGCCCCTTATCAACTGTTCCATCGGCATAAATGTCACCTAGAAACCAAGTCCTTTATATGCTCATGTTCCCTTCTATTGTTGAAACGCGAAAAAAAAATAAGAATCTACGGACGTCGCATCGAGGGGCTTCAAAATTGATTAGAGGTTCCGAAAGGAAATCTTCTGTCTATTTCTCATTTCCCTCTTTCAGGAGAATTCTTGGGGACTTTTTTCCCTTCTAGTTCTTTTATCTACTGATTACAGTGTGCAACTTGTAAAACAAGGGAAGATTGGACATAATTCCTATTATTGTCCTTTGTTCTCGACAGGACTTTCATTTATTGCTGCTCTTTTTCTTAAAGTTCTACAAAGTTGTAAGAGTGGAAAAATAAGTCGATTATAAGCAAGTATATATACAGTATCTATCTGTTTTGACTTGTCTCTTTCTACAATTAGCCATGTCTTGATGCAACCTACTGCAAAATACTTGATAAGTTCAATACTGTTCAGTGTTTTTCAGTGCTAAAATGTGATTTTCTCCAGTTTTTATGATAGATGGCTGACAAACTTCAGTCAAGGGACTTGACTGTTCTAGCCGTTGGACATTTCCAGACAGGATTTCTAACTTGGAAATTTCTTGGGCGGGCTTTTAATTTTGACATTTTTAATCATCTTATAGGTTTGTTCTATAATCCTAATAAATTTATTTTCGTCATTACTTTTACCTTTAAGCTTAACATGGATTGTAGCTATCTTTCCTAAATCAGTGTCAAACTGGAATTCTTTTACATTTGAATTCGTTTTTAAAAATGTTTTTTTTTTTGGCTACAATGGGTCAAAGAAATCCCCAAATGTGGTGGGAGGATGTCCCATCCCATTTGGGAGATAGGGGATTCTTGGGAGGATGTAAATAGGGGGCTTTGGATGATCGATTAGGATGGAGGAGGAGCGTGCGTACTGGTGTTGACATCAGGCAGTCTGATGCTGCAGTGAGTTGTTAGTAGTAGTAGTAGTAGTGTACACGCCATTATATGAGAGAGGTAAAAACACCAAAGGATTCAAAAGCAAAAAAACAAAATCTGGATATTCAGTAATTTCAGATGACGGTTTATTATTTCTTTAAGAATATAATCGTTGTTTTTGGAATAAAGAAAATAAAAATATCACAAAAAATGGTTTTAATCCCTAGTCTTTTTTCAGCCTGGGGATAGCAAATCTGGAAAAAGAGGCCTATTCAAGTCATCTAAGCCAAAGTAAAGTTTCTTCTTTTTTTTACTAATTTATTTATCTGTTAATAAAATTGTTGTTCGTTGAATCTATTGTTTTTTTTCATGATGAAGATAAGATAACGAGAAGGTAGTTATGATTTTCCTTTCTACACGAAGAAATATTGTACTTTTTTCATTATTGACAGGATTCATCGTGTTTCATCCGGTTGAAGGGAGCTACGTCCTAGCAAACGGATTTTCACTAGGCAAAGAGCTATCGGCCTTTCTTTGAGCAAAAAGCTTGCCAAATGGGTTTTTTGCTAACTCTTTCTGGTTGGCAGCTCTGTCTTATCTCCATAGTATGACGGCAGTGTTTCTGTTTCTTCTTTTTCAATAATAATTTTTATAGTTTTATCATCATTAGTAATGACTTTGGTGGTAAAATTATGCTGCAAACACTTCACGTTTCTAGGTTTCTAATTCAAATGATTGTGCATTGTCAATTTAATGTACATATGCTGATATTTATCCCTTAAAATCTTAATTAATTTCTTTATTTCTTAAAGTTATAAAAGTAAAAACATTTAAAAGAGTTTTTTTCAGTAAAATACAAATTATATTCTGGCTTTTAGAAAGCATAGGGGTTTTGAACCCGACTCATATTAATTTCTGCTCGTTTTGAATTTGATTCTGTTATTTATTTTAATTTCTGTTCGTTTTGGGTTTCATTTATTTATTGATACTGATTTGTGGTAGTTGTATGCTTGGTAGATTACTTGATTTTATTTTTATTCATTTTTGGTTTAATGGAGTTCTTAGTCATGTACATCCTCTAGTTGACCTGATAAATAAAAGTTAATACCATTCCCAAAAAAACATATCTATGCTCTTTCACAGCCTGGATACAATTAGCCTACATTCTTTTGATTTAATTAAATAAAAAAAACAATTTTTTTAAACTGAAAGTAAGGAGCGACATTAAAACTTAAAACGAACAGAGATTATTCCGTATATGAAAGGGGCTGTCCCCTCCTCAACCCTCGCTCTTTACGCTAAAGTTTTTTATTGTTTTAAAAAATAAAGTTGTGAGACAGAGTCAAACAAGCGTAAAGAGCGAGGCGTTGAGGAGGGCACACCCCCTTTCAAATACGGAATAACATCTGGTCGGTTTAAGTTTTAATGTCGCTCCTTACTTTCAGTTTAAAAAACTTGTTTTTTTTATTTAATTTCTGATCGTTTTTTAGTTAATGCAGCTTTTATTTTGGCTCACCGTCATTGAATAAGTAAACAAAATTTGCATAAAAATTTTACTTTATGTTTGCTAAATGGCTGTCTCTAAATTCGGTTCTGACGTAATTTACAAATTAACTTATGTAACGAACTTCTATATTCGTATATTTTTCTTCTGGCAAAAAATATAAAGTTGCAGATTTTTGCAGATATGAGCTTGAAACCTATGTTATAGGGTTTTCTGATACGCTGAATCTGACGGTGTGATTTTCATTAAAATTCTTTCACTTTTAGGGGATTTTTCCCCCTCTTTAAAAAATCAGGTAAATTTTCTCAGGCTCGTAGCCTTTGATGAGTAATACTAAACTTAATAAAATTCATATATTTAGAATCAGCAGTATAAGCCCATTCTTTTGATACATTTATTGACATCAAAGTTCCGTTTTTAAAAGTTTCGATTACTATTGAGCCGTATCCATTGTTTTTTTTATTGTTTTTTTTTTATTACGTATATTATGGGGTTTTCCCCTTAGTCAATACCACGCTCTTAACGTTAAAAGTAAAAAAAAAAATTAATTCAAAAACCCCTGAATAACAAAGCTCGTTTAATTAGAATATATATCTCTTTTAAAAGCACTAAAAAAACTGTAGCTTAAAGAGTGAGGTATTGACTTGGGGGAGAACCCCCGCATATACATAATAATTTATGTTCATTTTAAGTTCTAATGTTGCTTCTTACTTTCAGTTGAAAAAACTTGTTTTTTTTTTAATTTAATTTCTTATCGTTTTTAAATAATGCTTGGAAATCCGGCGCCCCCTCCATAGAAATGTCCCTTATCCCAAAGAAAAATCCACCACGGAAAAATTCTCCCGAGTAACCTCCTCCTCCAGCCCCCCCCCACTAGAAAAAAATTCTTCCTGAAACCTGAAAATGTCTGTATATTTCCCAATAACCAATACAATATGTAAGCAATGGGCAAAGTTCATAACTTGCAGCCCTTCCCCTGGGAACTGTGGGGGATTAAGTCATCGTAAAAGACATATTTATTAGATTTTCGACTATGCTGAACAAAATGGCCATCTCAACATTTTAACTGGGTGATTTTAAAAAATATGAACGTGGGAGGGGGCCTAGTTGCCCTCAATTTCTTTTGGTTACTTAAAAAGGGCACTAGAACTTTTAATTTCAGTTCCAATAAGACCTTCTATGATATTCTAGGACAACTGGGTCAATACGATTACCCCTGGGGAAAAGAAAAAAACAACAAATAAACACGCATCCGTTATCGTTCTTCTGGCCAAAAATACAAAATTCCACATTTTTGCAGATAAGAGCTTGAAACCTCTACAGTTGGGTTCTCGGATACGCTGAATCTGATGGTGTGATTTTCATTAAGGTTCTATGACTTTTAGGGGGTCTTTCCCCTTTTTTTGAAAATCAGCCAAATTTTCTCAGGCGCGTAACTTTTGATGCGTAGAATTAACCTTGATGAAACTTATATATTTGAAATCAGAATTAAAATCTGATTCTTTTGATGTATCTATTGATACCAAAATTCTGTTTTTTAGAGTTTCGGTTACCATTGAGCCGGGTCGCTCCTTACTTACAGTTCGTTACCACGAACTGTTTGATAAAATTTTAAGAGCAGAAGCAGTAATAGAAGAAGCCCCGAAAATTTGAACTTGATACTCTCAGTCGTTCTTGGTATATTGATGAGATGTCTTATTGACAACCAGCGTACAAACAGTATGTTTTGATTTAATTTTAAAGCAACATTTTGTTTTTAAGCATAATCTGCAAATTACATAACTGTGGGAAGGTTGACCTATCCAATAACCCTAGAAATATAGTTACTAGACCATTCAGCTATGCTGAACAAAATGGCTGTCTTAACATTTTGATTGGAAGTGTCTGGAAAATTATGAGCTAAAGAGGAGGGCTGATTGCCCTCCAATCATTTTTTACTCTTATTAGGGCAATATAACTTTTAGTTTTCAATCAAATTAGCTCCTTTAAAATATCAATGATATTACTAGCTATGATAGAGTATCGCTACCTATGTCCTTATATGCCCTGTTAATACCTGCTTGCATACAGGTTTTTTGTTTAATTGAAACCCCTCCTAACGTTCCCTAAACGTTTCAACTTAATGTCGCGTCATTAGTTACAGTGACCGTAGAAGCACCATTAAATGAATGCACACAGTGTCTCCTGGCTAGCTAATCCAGAACCTATGAAGGTATGAAGGTGAAATTTTCAGAGAATATTTCTGTTGTCCGGATGACAACCTGTCATCCGTATGCAGGATGTGAAAAGGCTATATCAACAATATCTTAGGAACAGCCTCGTGTGTGAAATTAAAACTGACAAATTGTTGAGGGGGATGTTGAACTAACCAAAATACAGTATTTGCATCATAATACTAATACTTCTACTGTTACTATTGCTGCTGCTACTACTCCTGCTACTAAAGCTAAGACTACTACTATTAACTCTACTGCTACTACTATATTTACTGGTGCTACTACTACAACTAATAAACCTAAGGGTATTAAGGTGAAAATGTCTGGGAATATCGTAACTGCATTGAAATAAATCGAAACACACTATGCCCATATATGTTGTCAAGGTATTAAGTTAAAAATTTCATCGTCTGTTGAAAGGGATGTTGAAAAAATGGTGCTATATGTATACTGCTGCTAATGTTACTACTGCTACTACAGCTATTGCTACGCATAATTACTGAACCTTTCAACAATGCTGAAAAAACTGATGTCTGAAAACGTTGTTTAGATATTTGTTATTGGAAATGATATGCGTGGGGGGGGGGTCTCGCAAAGCCATTTTGACTCTTAAAAAGTACACTATAACGTCCAATTTAAAATAAAATGAGAACCATCGGAATTTCAATCGATCACCCATTCCATAAATACCTGATAGGCCCCCAGGGCATAACATAAACCCTTGGCCCCCGAGCACTGGGGGGGGGGGGTTGTGTAAACCCGGAAAGCAGTGTTATATGTTATTTGGACTATTTTAAACAAAATTTGCGTCGCATATTTTAAGTCGAATGCATTTAGCAAAAAGAGGGGTACTTGACAACCCTCGCCCTATGGCTCTGGTAGTTTGCATCAACCTCAAGAGCCTTGTTGTATAATATTTAGACTATTTTGAATAAAATAATTGTCTCAAAATATCTATTGGATACGTCTCTGAAAAACATGACTTATGTGTGGGGAGAGGATAGCTGCGCTCTGATAACTTTGACTCTTAAAAAGGACACTAGAAACTTATAATTATCAATCCAATGACTCCCCTCCAAAGCATATACGGCCACCCTTTTTAGAAGAACTTTCATGCCCCAAGGGAATAACTTGCAACCTGTTCCCTGAGAGCGGTTGGGAGGGGGGGTGTATTCCTCAAAGACATAATTTCCGAAATATTCAACTGCGATGATAAAATTGTTACCTCCAAATTTTAATTGGGGGTGTTAAGGCAAATGCTGAGCATGGAGGAGAGGTTGTTTGCTCTCAAATCACTTTGAATCTTAAAAAGGTCACTATAACTTCCAATTTCAAATCAAACAAGCCCCATCTGATGTTTATACGACCGCCCATTTAATGAAAACCTTTATATGCCCTAATAAAATAACTTACAACCCTATCTCCAGGGCGCTGGGGGGGTGTGTGTCATCCCTAGAGACATTATTATATGTTCTTAGGACTATTTTGAAAAAAATCTCTTATCTCATAATTGCAATCAGATGCGTTTGGTGAAAGGAAGGATTGTATAAGAGGGGGGGGGGGACTAAATACTGTCCTCACTTTTGACGCTTAAAACGGAACTCGAACTTACAATTTTCAACCAAATGAACCTCTTCTAAAGTTAAACAACCTTTCCTTCCATAAAGACCTCAAATACCTCCCGGGCATAACTTACAATCCTTGCCCCTAATCTCTGGGGTTTGTTTCAACCCTAAAAGCCTTGTTATATGATATTTAGATAATTTTGAATCGAATGGCTCTCTCAAAAATTCTATTAGATGCATGTCGGAGCAATACGACGTGTGTGTACCTTATATTCCCCCAGGGCATAACTTAAAGCCTTTGCCCCAGCGCTCTGGGGGGGGGGGGGTTGTGTCAACCCTGGAAGCATTGTTATATGTTCTTTGGACTATTTTAAACAAAATTGCCATCGCATATTTTCAATCGAATGCATTTAGCAAAGAGGGGTACTTGACAACCCTCGCCCTATGGCTCTGGTAGTTTGTATCAACCTCAAGAGCCTTGTTGTATAATATTTAGACTATTTTGAATAAAAGAATTGTCTCAAAATATCTATTGGATACATCTCTGAAAAACATGACGTACTTGTGTGTGGGGGGAGGATAGCTGCACTCTGATCACGTTGACTCTTAAAAAGGGCACTAGAACTTATAATTACCAATCCAATGAGTCCCCTCCAAAGCCTATGCGACCACCCTTTGTATAAGAACCATCCTGCCCCAAGGGAATAACTTACAACCTTTTCCCTGAGAGCTGTAGAGAGGGGGGTGTCTTCCTCACAGACATAATTTCCGAAACATTCAACTGCGATGATAAAATTGTTACCTTCAAATTTTGATTGGGGGTGTTAAGGCAAATGCTGAGCATGGAGGAGAGGTTGTTTGCTCTCAAATCACTTTGAATCTTAAAAAGGTCACTATAACTTCCAATTTCAAATCAAATAAGCCCCATCTGATGTTTATACTACCGCCCATTTAATTAAAACCTTTATATGCCCACATAAAATAACTTACACCCCTATCTCCAGGGCGCTGGGGGGGGGGGGTGTTTCATCCCTAGAGACATTATTATATGTTCTTAGGACTATTTTGAAAAAAATCTCATCTCATAATTGCAATCAGATGCGTTTGGTGAAAGGAAGGGTTGTATAATAGGGGGGGGGGGACTAAAAATTGTCCTTCACTTTTAACGCTTAAAACGGAACTCGAACTTACAATTTTCAACCAAATGAACCTATTCTAAAGTTAAACAACCTTTCCTTCCATTAATACCTCAAATACCTCCCGGGCATAACTTACAATCCTTGCCCCTAATCTCTGGGGTTTGTTTCAACCCCAAAAGCCTTGTTATATGATATTTAGATAATTTTGAATCGAATGGCTATCTCAAAAATTCTATTAGATGCATGTCGGAGTAATACGACGTGTGTGTGTATGGGTAGCTGCCCTCTGGTCACTTTGACTATTAAAAATAGGATTAGAGCGTCTGATTACCAATCCATTGAGCTCCCTCCGAAGTTTATATGACCAGGCTTTCTATAAGAACCTTATATGCTCCCAGGACATAACTTGGACATAACAGGGCTGGGGGAATTTGTTATCCCCAAAGACATAATTTCCAGACTTTTCAAATCCGTTGAACAAAATGGCTATATCAAAATTTTGATTGGAAGTATTTGGGGAAATGATGGGCGTGGAGGGGGGGGGTCTTTGGCCCTCTGATTACTTTCGACTAACAAAAAAGGCACTAGTCCTCTCAATTTCCAATCGAATGAGTCCTTTTTGAAGCTTCTACGACAAAACTTTTTATAAGAACCTTATATAGTTTGAGGTGCGGTTTTCCGCTCAAATACGAGATAAAAATGCCTAGAGGCCAAAGAATGTCTCATAAAAAACTAACATGATTAGTTAGAAAAAATGGCAGCAATGACGCAGGTAAAGAAACTAAACAAAGTCTAAATTAACACTATTTATTTAATGCTCACATTCCCAAATTCATAATAGTTGGGTTTTTTTCCTAGTATCCCTCCATTTTAAGTCACGCATAATTAATCCCCGCCTGAATCAGCCTCAGTCTCGCAGCACTTCCCACAACAAGAGCACAAAATATCGCAACCTCTATCTGCACTCTATCTGATTTTCTTTAGGAGGCGATCAATATCTCGGAATTCAGATTCAAAATATCTTCCTCAAGCTCAACTACTCAGTCGATTTGTTCCAAAATCTGTTCAGTAAGAGCAGATTTTCGAGGTAACCACGGCACAGCTGCTCTAAGGATCGTCTTCCTTCCTTTGGAGAAAATGAACCTCACAGTATCACACCCGGTGAAACAGTGCAAAAACGCAGTTGAATTCACTAGAGATGATAAATTTACAATTTCAGTGATCGAAATGGCTTTGTCCTGCAAACGAACCAAAGCATTAGGGGTGATCACAATGTCTGTGTCATTTGCTTCCACGATTGTATCCGTGCACCCCGTCCTGGCACAGAAACCCACGTGAAGGTCGACACGGATATCCGCTTCTTCATGTATGCTGCTCAGTTCATTGGCCAATCTCGCAGTTTACAGTCTAGTTACCCGGAAGCAGCTGAGCTACTCCGGTTCTATCTACAAATCCTCCTGAAAGGTACACTGGAAAAGCAGGGACTTTGCAGTCAGTACTGGTCCAATGGTCAAATATGCATTCTATAAGCTTTGCTTTACTTTGGATATCAAGCATGATAGAGTTCTATTCCAGCTGTCGAGAACCATATTCGGTTGAATTGAAAAGGATTTTCCAGGCCTGTTTACACGCTTTTCATGGCAACCACTACTGTCTTTCAAAGAAACAACTTCTCAACCCTCAATGTCTTCAAATAGTCCATTATAATGGTCTGCTACAACATGCAGCTGAGTTGTTTGTTTAGGAAGTTTTCCTATGAGATTCGTAAAAGTCCTTTTAGCAAAGCCTACTAAAATTTCATCCCTCCTAGAGGTTGATCTCTTATAAAGGGCATAAAATCAACAACAACTGCCTATACTTCCTAAGAAGCATTGGCGTCATTGCTGCTTATTCCATGGAGGGAAGGGGTGTGTATGACGAATGCATACTGTTAAAATCACAACTTGATGGAACTACAAGATCTACCGAATTTGGCTATTAACAGGAACCAGATCAACACGCTAAATCTCTAAAATTGGAAATGGACGAAAATAAATAACAATTTGACGAAAAATTAACTAATTGGTCAAAAACTTTAAGGTAATACACCCCTCCCCACCCTTGGGATTCTGCTGCTCCTATCACCACCCATTAGTTGACAGTAGGAGTTCATTGTCCCTAAATACTGTCCATTCAAGCTTCCCAGAGCTGTCACTGGGGGACTGAAATTTCATTAGGGCAAAGGAAAGCCCTTGCAGGATTATATGCTCAATTTGTGGAATATCATGACATATAGCAATTTAGTTGGCAGATAGATTTTGGCCAAGAGAATAGGAGACTAGTAAGATTGGAAACTCTAAGCTCCATGAAAACAAAAAATCTTGGAAGCCATCTAGCTATATCTAGACTAAACAAAAACACTATCCTTCGTATAGCTCTGAATAGTTACTACCTGTGTAACTATATTCCACCTACTATATCTTAAAAACTATCAATTATAAAGGTTAGATAAAAAAAAAAACTTTGTAACATTGGCCACTACCACCAAATTACCCACAATTGTATTTGTCTGCTCGCAATTTGGTTAATTTGGAATATAGGACCTGATGAGATAGCTAAGAAATAAACATACCATTCAATTCAGTCTGTTCTCTTGATTCGGTCTTGATACTAACACAACAGCAATTAAAACAACACAAAAAATCTCGAAAATGACGTCTAAAACCAGAGGCGTCGTTTAGGCGAGGGGCTGGCTTGGGCTATAGCCCCACCCGGATTTTAGGAGGGGCTCCTAAACGATCGTCACAATCTTTGTCGATTTTATTTGAAGTGGGAAAATTAATTGTGTAAAAAAGTGTTCTCAATTAAAAGAAACCCGTTTCTAATATAGTTGTACTTCACAACAATAAATTTTGGGCTTCATTCCCATACGTATTTATTTAATATACCCTTTTCGTATATCGTGACGTATTTTATTGCATTGTTGTTACAGCCACGGTGACAAACTTTCATTACAGTAAAGTAATTGATCCAGGATCTGTAATAAAATTATAAATTATAATTAAGATGGAGCAGTGACCTCCTACATATAGACGCATTATGTACTCTATATTTCTTTGGGATTATTGTGAATCTGTTCTTTCCTGAGTCGTGTGGAACTCAGATTTTCCTTGTTTCTGTACTGGGTAAATAGAACACTATTCTGTACAATGGTGGACTTTTTGCGTTCCTAGTAGCCATGGACGTATTATTATTAATAGAAGCCAGACTGTATGGGATTTTGAAAGTTCCTTGTGCTTTTTCTTCTTTGCCTCCAGTCAACATGTTAAATTTGAACTTTGATTTCATTCAAGATGATTATTTCAGGAATTTTATTTCTCAAATTGTCCTGAAATTTATCTTCTTGAATTTGGAAAATATCAAAGTGGGAATTTCCGACCAGTAATTTTTTTAGATTTCAGGAAAGATAAGAAAGACAAGAAAAATATATTACATAAAAGAACAAATCAAAGAATCTATAAGGATCTTGAAGAGCAATACTTAATCTCACACACCAAAGATCATAACAAAACGAGAATATGAAATAGGAAAAGATTTGTTAATAAAGCAGTTAAAAAGAAATTGTAACAGCAATAAAAGACAAAATCTTTCGACTTCACAAAGGAAAGGCTTTATCAGCGGGGGTGGGGGCTTAGCTTGAACCAATTTTAAAAAGATTGGGACAACATGACAAATTTAACAAATAAGAGCTACACAAGAACAACCTGAGCATTAAAAGTAAAACTCAAACCTATCAATTGGTGTCAGCTCGAAGAAAATTTGCGATGGGGGAGGCGAATTTACTGTTGAACATCCAGAATGCCAGTTTAAAATGCCAGTGGAGCGTCATGAGCGACCAATTTTCAGGTGTGCAAGCCCATATTATATCAATTGCACCGCATGCAATTTACATTAATTGCCATCCTCATAGAGTCAACCTTGTGTTGGATGATTCCATTCAGAACTTGAGATGATTGGCTTCTTTGTTACCTACTGTTCAAGAGCAGTACTGTTTAATCACGAATAGCAGTACAACCTACCAGCTATTTGTTAATGTTCAGAAAGCCACTGGCATAACTGGTTTTTATCTGAAGAAATCAATTACTACAAGATGGGCATACCGGAATAGATCGATGAACATATTTCTGAATAGATACAACTGTATTTTGCCTGTTTTATCAATTACCAAAACATCTAGCGACAGGGAATATGCAGCTCGGGCCCACGGCCTCGTAGCCATACGTAAAGCATTTGAATTAATTTTTATGCTCCATCTAGCCGAAAAAAAATTTGCGCCACGAATTCTGTCTGAGCAGCTGCAGAGTTAGACCTAGTTTTATTTAAGCACGCGAGATGGAATTATAGACAAATGAACTGACGATGGTTTTGATGAAATCTTTCGTAAAGCAAAATAATTTTATTGTGAGTGCTGTCTCATTGAGGATCTTTTGCAAAATTCTCAGAATTCTGATTCCTCATGTAAAAGAAAAAAGCGGGCACATCAGGGAATTCCTGTATGTGATTTTGTGCTCCAAGTTTGAAAGGCGCTTCGTGAATGCTCCCCGCACTTTACCAATACTAGCTAGTGCAGCATTGCATTACAAAGAAACTTACATTGATACAACTCTATTGGCCTCTCAAATGGACCCTGTGAGAGGAGATGTACACTCATTAGCTAATACGCCAAAAGATTTTTTTGAACGTCACAATTGTCTTGAAAGCAATATCAATAGCGTATTCCTTTCTACACTAAGACTGATTAAAACCTATTTAAGATCAATAATAGGCGATGAAAGACTCGGTGATCTGAAGTTGATATTGAGTGAAAAGGCTCTTATGAAATTGTTTAGCTTAAATGTTATGGTTTAAAAATACATTTAAATATGTAAAATTGTTGTGTAAAATTAAAGTATATAAAACTTATGGCTAGAAAATTATTTTTAGAAAAATGATATCTTGTCGATTCTCAGTGTTACAACAAAACCGTGAATTACTTTCCAACTTAAGCTCTCTCTGTGTTCATTAAACACTTTTAAGATGTTTCTTACTATTATTAGTCGATTTTGGGAGAGACATATGTTAACCACTATAAATAATTATTGCTCTTCAACAGCTGTGAGCCGACCAATTAAGGGGCCCTATAGAGGATACTTATCCCCCCCTTAGTTTAGAATGAAATGACGCCACTGGCTGAAACCAATTTTTGCGGCATTTGCTCGCTAGACTTGAACATCACAGAGAACTTTTTGAGGGCTGATTTATAAGCTAGTGTTTATATCTAATTGCTTTTTAAATTTGACTTGATAGCATCATCATAAAGTGCCATATGGCACCGGAAATGTATACTTTGGGTGACATTTATGGAATGGAATGGATGGGTACTATCATAATATCCATGGTTGAAAACCCTATTCCTGAGGTTTACAATGCCTCATTGCCTCTTCTATTTTCCCCCTTTCCTAGTATAACAGTTTTAGGAATTTTCAACCAACGCTTTATAACTGTGGAGTTAACTATGTATAACTTTTTGGCACCTGACTGTTAAAAACTCAGGGACTGTTATTCAACTAGTCAATCATTTACCAAGGTTTTATCTCTATAATCGTGTCTGTTGATCTTACTTTTAAAGGAATCAGCAGATTGGTTTTCAGTTGTAAAATTCCTCAGAAAAGTATTTTAAATGGACGTACACCGTAATACAAAGCTTTTCGTCAACCGTGGGGTGTCTACTATTTTAGGTGATCCTACCATATCGTTTTTTTTTTTGTTTTTTTTTTCGCACTGGCTTGGCAAAAAGTACAAGAAAAAACTAGCTCGTCGGAGGGGAGGGTGTTGGATGGCTTTGTAGAACACCGCAATTGATGTCCAATCAATGCTGTCATTTAGAAATAGCAAAGGTGTCCGATCAGTACTATTGTTCAAGAGGATAGGACTCGATTTAGATGTGTTCTCCAATCAAGGCCGTATCTAGAATTATTGTTTATGGGGGGAGGGGGAGGGAGAGGGCCAATACCAAAATAATTAAAAAGAACAGGTTTACCTACCATGGACTTTGTCTAGTGGTCTCAATTAATGGATTTTATACGACAGACAAACCCACTTGCGGACAAATTGAAAAGATGCCAAAGCCAAATTGGAACACGTGATATAGACTGAATTTTATCCAGCTTTTGTTTTCAAATAGCCAAATTGAGTTCAACCATAGATGACTTGGAAAAAGAAGTGGGAAAGATGCAACAAAATAAAGATAAAGAAGAAGGTTCAGGTTTAAGACAAAATAAAGTTGAGCCCTTAGATCGAAACAAAGTAGGCCAAGATCAAACGGATGCAAATGAAAACATACTATCCAATTTACGCATGGCTGTATTTACGAATCAAATAGATGCGGTGGAATCTCATCTAAAAAATAAGGTACACCCTAATTTGAAGGATAATTTCTTGAAAACAGCTTTAGTTTATGCTGCTGAAGGAATTAGACTAAATATTTGCCAGCTGCTAGTTTCAAACAGGGTAACTGTAAATGTTTTTGATTTTAAAAGTTTCTTCCCTTTACATTATGCCGCCCGACAAGGCGCATTGGGTATTTGTCAGTTTCCAGCACAGTTTATATAATATACCAGTAGGTTTACCGCAGATGATTTCTGGCTCTTAATTCTCGGTGCGAACAATAGGTCCTCCCACTTATTTCTGCACTTATTGTCCACTTATTGGTTGAGCCGGCCAAGTGGTTTTGTCAGTACTTGTTCCGTAGTGATTATTCTTTGTCTACCCGTGAAAAGATCTAATGCCGCTTATGTTTATATCTGCAAAAACGTTCTCAGGAGCACTCAAACCTCGGTCCGGGTTTTTATAATGGGTGAGATAGGGAAAGATCATACTGGATAATTATCTAAACTGTGGTTTCTAGTGTCAAATGGTGCTGTTATCAGGCCTAAAAAGAAAAAAGAGTCAACCCCTTTCGCCGTTATAAAACCAGAAGAGGTGACGGAAGAAGTAAGAGTCAATTACTTTACTCCAGAGCCAGCAACAAAGGAAAACTACTACTACTACTACTAACAAATCAACGCAGCACCAAGCCGCCTGAGGTCAACACAGCTGCGCACGCTCCTCCTCCACCCCATCTATTTGCTATGCTGCAATGCCGCTTATGTTTATATCTGCAAAAACGTTCTCAGGAGCACTCGAACCTCGGTCCGGGTTTTTATAATGGGTGAGATAGGGAAAGATCATACTGGATAATTATATAAACTGTGGTTTCTAGTGTCAAATGGTGCTGTTATCATGCCTAAAAAAGAAAAAGAGTCAACTCCTTTCGCCGTTACAAAACCAGAAGAGGCGAAGGAAGAAGTAAGAGTCAATTACTTTACTCCAGAGCCAGCAACAAAGGAAAACTACTACTACTACTACTAACAACTCAACGCAGCACCAAGCCGCCTGAGGCCAACACAGCTACGCACGCTCCTCCTCCACCCCATCTATTCAAAGCCTCCCTTTATACACCCGCTTTCTTTCATTATAGCCCTAGAGAGCGGTATTCAAACCACATTTTTCGTATAGCCTATTGTTTGAAATACGGTCAGTCAGCCGGGTACCCAGAACAATTATTAAGCAATTTCTCTGGAAAACATCTAGCAAATCTTCATCCGCTTTTCGGAGCGTCCATGCTTCAGACCCATATTTGACCACTGTCATCACTGTAGCTTCTAATATTCTAATCTTGGTTTGCACACTTATCTTCCTATTCTTCCATCCTTTTTTAAACTGTGAAAAAGCACCTTGAGCCTTGGCTATTCTATTTTTAACATCTTCTCTGCTCCCACCATCTTTACTCATAATACTACCAAGGTAAGTCAAGCTGCCCACCGGATCAATCTTTTCATTACATTACCCAACGTCACCTTTTCATCTTCACTTATTCCTAGCCTTAGTGACTTAGTCTTCCCAACATTAATTTTCAAACCAATTCCAAAACCCTGAACTCGCAAAACCTCTAAAACTTCATTCATTTTGCTCACACTTTCATCTAGGATGCTTAAATCATCAGCATAATCCAAGTCCAGGAGCTCCTTATATAATCCTGTGCTCCTTAAAACAAACTCCATCAAAATAATACATATAAAGGGGGATAGAACACAACCCTGCTTAATTCCTGATTTAATACAAAGACAGCTGCTAACCTCATTTCCTTTGAGGTTAGACTGGGGACAAGGAGCTTCTGGACAAAGAGAAAATAACCACACAAGAAAAAGAACAGCGTCAAGACAATTCGGCTCAGACCGAAACAGAAGAAAACCCCTGTAAAGAAGAACAAATGTCATCCAATTCATCAGGGAGTTCAGCAGAAACTCAGAATGATTTTATAGAAGAGAAGATGGATGAATCAAGAACCAAGGAAGGAGCAAGGCATCAAGTGACCAAGGAATCAAATGGATCAAAAAAGCGAACCAAAAAGATTAATTCTTACAGCAAAGCAAAAACACAAAAAGTAAAGAATGGCAGCAACTTTAGAAGCATGGGCCGATTCAACATCTTTTCTTCTTCCTGAACAGAAAAGAATAACTGAAAAGACGGCTCGACCTGGACCAAGAGTCAGGCCTAGAAAAGAAAAAGAGTCAACCCCTTTTGTCGTTACAGAACCAGAAGAGGTGATGGAAGAAGTAAAAGTCAATGACTTTGCTCAAGAGCCTGCAACACAGGAAAAAATACCAGAGAACTGGGAGGAGCTCCTGGACGAAGAGAAAATAACCACACAAGAAAAAGAACAGCGTCAATAAAATGCTGCTCAGACCGAAACAGAAGAAAACCCCTGTAAAGAAGAAAAAAGGTAATCCATTTCTTCAGGTAGTTCAGCAGAAACTCAGAATGATTTTATAGAAGAGAAGATGGATGAGTCAAGAACCAAGGAAGGAGCAAGGGATCAAGTGACCAAGGAATCAAATGGATCAAAAGAGCGTAAACCCAAAAGATTAATTCTTACAGCAAAGCAAAAACACAAAAAGCAAAGAATGGCAGCAACTTTAGAAGCATGGGCCGATTCAACATATTTTCTTCTTCCTGAACAGAAAAGAATAACTGAAAAGACGGCTCGACCTGGAACAAGAGTCAGGCCTAAAAAAGAAAAAGAGTCAACCCCTTTTGTCGTTACAGAACCAGAAGAGGTGATGGAAGAAATAAAAGTCAATGACTTTGCTCAAGAGTCTGCAACAAAGGAAAAAATACCAGAGAACTGGGAGGAGCTCCTGGACGAAGAGAAAATAACCACACAAGAAAAGGAACAGCGTCAATAAAATGCTGCTCAGACCGAAACAGAAGAAAACCCCTGTAAAGAAGAAAAAAGGTAATCCATTTCTTCAGGTAGTTCAGCAGAAACTCAGAATGATTTTATAGAAGAGAAGATGGATGAATCAAGAACCAAGGAAGGAGCAAGGCATCAAGTGACCAAGGAATCAAATGGATCAAAAAAGCGAACCAAAAAGATTAATTCTTACAGCAAAGCAAAAACACAAAAAGCAAAGAATGGCAGCAACTTTATAAGTATGGGCCGATTCAACATCTTTTCTTCTTCCTGAACAGGAAAGAATAACTGAAAAGATAGCTCGACCTGGAACAAGAATCAGCCCTAAAAAGTGTCAACTCATTTTGCCGTTACGAAACCAGAAGAAGCGACGGAAGAAGTAAAAGTCAATGACTTTATTCCAGAGCCAGCAACAAGGGAAAAAATATCGGACAACTGGGAGCCTCTTCTGGACGAAGAGAAAATAACCACACCAGAAAAAAAATTCTGACAATAATACACCTCTACATTGCGCTGTGAATTCAAATGTAATTGTTGTGGTTAAATATTTTTTAGAAAATTGAGCAGACCCCCACTTGGAAAATTGTAGCAAAGTAACAGCTGTAGATACAGCTGCTAAAAAAAGCTAACTGGCTATTAATCTACTGCTGAGTGGAATCAAATAATGGTAAAACTGAAGTCGACTCGTAGCTAAAAGTGATCTGAGGGGGAACTGGGAATACAAACTACTCTTATTACCGATATCTTGGAAATATGAGCGTCAAACTAGTACTTGGTGGCTCTACGAAACCTTGCTTGTTGGTTGAAATCTAAAAATGGTCAGTTGAGGACAGTAATTGGAAGTTTTTGTGAAGGAAAGTTTCGGTATATGGCCTAAAATTTATTTAATTCATGTGTAATTCTGTCCGTGTACCTTTTATAAAATAAACTTGGAAATTTTTCTTATTTGATTTGGATTATTGCTTAAATTGGTTCTATTTTTTTTTTGTATTTTTTTTTTTTTTTAATGGGGATCTGATGTCGAAAAATGAACAATGGAAATGGTGTGAATACAAAAATACTTTATGACCTATAACCATTTTCTTATTCAAGGCATTGTAAACGTTGTGAAGCTCAAAATTTATAGAGAAAAAAATTTGAGGTAACTCAAATTTTGCGTGAAATTATTATAACTTCGTGAAGTTACTCAAATAGTTCATTTAGGTATCGTATTGAAACTTGGAAAACACTTATTTAACGTACAATTGTGGGATTAGTGGCAAGCCTGTGTTGGCTTCCAGAGAGGATACAATTTCAAAATCTGATTTTTCTTGTTTGCTACAGTGGCGTAATTTCGTCAAAATCCTGGGGGGGGGGAGGGCAATGTTCCCAAATCAAGTAAAAATGACAGTGAAAACTGAAATATGAGCCATATAATACCATAAAGGTAAAGATATACTAAAGAAAACTCACCCGTTTCAGCGGATTCTTGAATTTTTCAGGCTTGTTTTAGTTTCGCCAAGATTTTTGAAGAAAATATATTTAATCGAGGGGGGCGGGGGTGGGCAAACTGACGTCTGGGAGGGAAAGTTTCCCCTCCCCTTGTTCCACAGCAAATTACGCCCCTGGTTTGCTATAAAACGGTAATGAATACCCACTCACATTTGTAATAATTATAATTAGATTTTCTTATAAATTCTTCTAATAGACGAAGCTAGTTGTGTCTATTTTATCGTATTCAACTGTTTAAGAATACATGCTTATACAGAAGGAATATGATGAAATCGTTCCTCTAGCATACTGTCAATGATCTCGCCCCCAAGAGATAAATAAAGTCAATAGGCAAGAAATTTTCTGTTTGAGTATTGTTGCATATTTACGCCAAATCTGTGAGAGAAGGAGGCAATACCCAAACTCTTGTTTGTAGGGATTTTTGTTCGTTTCAAGCTTGATTTGCAGATTCAATTTAAGTTTCACTCGTTTTAAGATTCATTTATTCATTTATATTAATATCTATTGTATGTTTGTTTGCATTATTTGCATGATTGATATTTAATTTCTGTTCCTTTTAAGTTTCCTTTATACTTCAATAGCAAATTTTTTTTTCGTTTTAAGCTTGATTATCATATTCAATCTAAGCATTACTCGCTTTAAGGTCTATTTATTCATTTATGTTATTACTTGTTGTATGTATTTTGCTATGATTGTTTATTTAATTTATGTTCGTTTTAGGTTTCATTTATTCCTTAATGGTAATTTCTGGTCGTTTTTAGTTTGAATTTTAACAGGTATTGGTATATGCTGGGCTTAATTTTAAAATGGCCTTTACATTTCTTTGAAAAATTTATTTTCCGGAAAAATTTTTTTAATTAATTTCTGTTCGTTTTTGATTGCAAAAACTTTCAATTTTTTTAAATTCCTCATTTCAAAATCAAACTTAAAAAAAAAATCAAATCTTCATCAAAGTATAAAAACTGGAATCAAAGAAACAATATCGAAGTGAAAAAAGTTTGTCCCCTTTGAAGTTTATACGATGACCCCTTCTATATGAAGTGTGTCTGGGAAAAAAATAAATGGAGTGTGGGGGGAGGCTATCTGCCCTCCATTCACTTTTTACTCTAAAAAGTGAATTAGAATCAAATTCTTGATCCTCCTCAAAACATCCTCCACAACTACCACAAATTAGCATCGATAAATAAATGAAACCCAAAACGAACAGAAATTGCAATAAATAACAGAGTCAAACTGAAAACGAGCAGAAATTAACATGAGTAGGGCTCAAAACCCCTATGCCTTCCCAAGGCGAATACATAATTTGCACTTTACTGACAAAATATAAATATGTTTACTGTTATAACTTTGATAAATCAAATAATATTAACATTTTGATTACTAAATATCAGTATATGTATATTAAACTGACAATGCCCATTCATTTGTATTTTTTTTTCAGGAAATTAAAAATTATATTCTGGCCTTGGGAAGGCATAGGGTTTTTTAGCCCTACTCATGTTATTTTCTGCTCGTTTTGAGTTTGTCTCGGTTATTTATTGTAATTTCTGTTCGTTTTATATTTCATTTATTTATCGATGCTGATATGTGGTAGTTTCACGCTTGGTAGAAGTAGAGTAGTAGGTTCCATTTTGAAGACGCCCCCGTACCAAACAGGTTTTTCTGGTAGGTAAACATTTCTACAGGGCATTACACCTTTCAAAGAGACGGGTTTTCTATTGTGACATCGATTTTTTGGAGTTCAAACTCATGGATACATGTTTATTTTTTTTTTTTTTTTAAATAGGTTCCATTTTGCTGACGCCCCCGTACCAAACAGGTTTTTCTGGTAGGTAAACATTTCTACAGGGCATTACACCTTTCAAAGAGACGGGTTTTCTATTGTGACATCGATTTTTTGGAGGTCAAACTCATGGATACATGTTTATTTATTTTTTTTTTAAATAGGTTCCATTTTGAGGACGCCCCCGTACCAAACAGGTTTTTCTGGTAGGTAAACATTTCTACAGGGCATTACACCTTTCAAAGAGACGGGTTTTCTATTGTGACATCGATTTTTTGGAGGTCAAACTCATGGATACATGTTTATTTTTTATTTTTTTTTTAAATAGGTTCCATTTTGCTGACGCCCCCGTACCAAACAGGTTTTTCTGGTAGGTAAACATGTCTACAGGGCATTACACCTTTCAAAGAGACGGGTTTTCTATTGTGACATCGATTTTTTGGAGGTCAAACTCATGGATACACGTTTATTTATTATTTTTTTTTAAATAGGTACCATTTTGAGGATGCCCCCGTACCAAACAGGTTTTTCTGGTAGTCCTATTCTACAGGGGCATTACACCTTTCAAAGAGATTTACGCAATCTAAGGACAAGTTTTTCTGACGTAGATTTCTAGTTCATGATATACAAGTTTTTTTTTAGGTTAAATCCGTGGTCATTCATCTGTAAGTTGATTAGTAGGTTTTTTTTTTAAACTTGGCTAATAGGTTTTTAAACCTATTACTACAAACGCTACATGCATTCCATTTTTGGAACTAGGAGCGAGATTGTGTGATGCTATCAGACTGGTTTCGTTTCATGGGTTCATTAATAGAAGGACTAATGTTTTTGAAAAGGGTAATTACTTCTTTAGTTTACGAGATTTGCGAATTTTTTGCGAAAAGGTATTTGCGTAAAGGTATTGCGATGGTTAAGAATGCCTCACGGGTAATTAAAGAATGGGATGCTTGCATCAACAATACAAAGAATTTGCTCAGATACTTAATAGATTTGACAACTACAAGAGACATTGGTTAAGTAGCAAATTCTTTCTTGAATTCACCTGTTGGATAAACAAAAAGACATTTCGTTCAAGAAATTATGACAAAATTCATAGTTTTCTTTACAATTCATATTAGTAATGCCTGAAATCATGAATTAGAATATTTAATTAGCTGTTTGGGTTTTCAGACATAGTTTTTTAGATGTTCATGGGTGTTAGGTTCCTGGAGGGTTGGACAGTGTTGTCAATTTTAAATAGTTTAGAAATAAAAAAATTAACAAGAAATGGCTGAAAAGTGTTTTGAGGGAGTTGAGTTGCACGAGGGTTCAGTTACATGCGGATTCAGTTACACGGGGATTAGCTAAATGGGGTCGAGTAGCACGGAGGTTCAGTTGTACAGGGTTTCAGTTATACAGGGGTTCAGTTACATAGGGGGTTCAGTTGTACGGGGTACCGGTTATAGAGGGGTTCAGTTACATGGGGGGTTCAGTTATTTTTTCCGATTTTGTGTGTTTTCGCAAGAAAATAACTGGTCTTTTAGCAAACTTAGCCATAGCTACCTGAAACTCTGCATAAATATCTTCATTTTTAATCTAATTGCGTAGACACTAAAGGAACATTGAACATTTTTTCTGATTTTGTGTGACCACCCGGCGCCCCAAAGACTCCTGAGCCTCCATTATAATACTTTTTAAGGTTTTATTATATCTTTTCAGAATAAATTATTATTTTAGGGAATTATTTTGGTGAAACAGTTAGAGACATTTTGAATGATGATTTTAGAAGAGGATTTGAGGGTGAAACTCTGTGGTCGTTATAATACACAAGTTCCATTTGAACGGTGTTGTGAGGTCCCTTACCACAACCCCAAAGGGCTCCGATCCCCCACCCCAACCCCGAAGGAACTGCTATTTGCTTGCGTGTATAGGAATTCCCTTGTTATTTGCTTGCATGTATAGGAATTCCCATGTTATTTGCTTGCGTGTATAGGAAATTCCCATGTTATTTGCTTGCGTGTATAGGAATTCCCATGTTATTTGCTTGCATGTATAGGAATTCCCATGTTATTGGCTTGCGTGTATAGGAATTCCCGTGTTATTTGCTTGCGTGTATAAGAATTTCTATGTTATTTGCTTGCGTGTATAGGACCGTGTTATTTTCTTGCTAGGACAGGTATTCCCTTGTTATGTGCGTGCGTTCATAGTAATTCCCATGTTTATTTGCTTGCATGTATAGGAATTCCCACGTTGTTTGCTTGGTTGCACAGCAGTTTACTTGCTTTATGCTTGCGTGCATGTTAATTCCCAATGCTATTCCAGGACATTATATTCCTTCCTATGATATTATAAGGGCTTTTCCGTGTGGTTTTTCTTTACTTGATACCCATTAAAAACAAAATTTTTGTGTTAAATAAGTAGTTCTTATATCTTTTAAAAGAGCTTTACGGGGGTTGAGAGACTCGATTGCCTGATTCCGTGTGGTTTTTCTTTACTTGGTTCTCATTAAAAACATAATTTTTGTGTTAAATAAGTATTTATTGTATTTTTTAAAAGAGTTTTACGGGGTTTGAGAGCCTCTGTTGGCTGATTCTGTTTATATTTTCCTGACTTAGTGCCCATTAAAAATAAAATTTTTATGTTAAATAAGTTGTTCTTTTATCTTTTAAAAGAAATTTAATGAGCTTGAGAGACTCGGGTGTCTGATTCCGTGTGGTTTTTCTTTACTTGGTGCCCATTAAAAACGAAATTTTTGTGTTAAATAAGTAGTTTTTTGTATCTTTTAAAAGAGCTTTAAGGGGTTTGAGACACTCAGTTGCCTGATTCAGTGTGGTTTTTCTTTACTTAGTGCTCATTAAAATCGAAGTTTTTGTGTTAAATAAGTAGTTGTTGTAACTTTTAAAATAGCTTTAAGGGGTTTGAGAGACTCAGTTGCTTGATTCCGTGTGGTTTTTCTTTACTTGGTGCCCATTAAAAACACAATTCTGTGTTAAATAAGTAGTTCTTGTATCTTTTAAAAGAGCTTTACGGGGTTTGAGACACTCTGTTGCCTGATTCCGTTTGGTTTTTCTTTACTTGGTTCTCATTAAAAACGAAATTTTTGAGTTAAATAATTAGTTCTTTTTTCTTTTAAAATAGATTTTAGGGACTTGAGAGACTCATTTGCCTGATTACGTTTGGTTTTTCTTTATTTTTTACCCATTAAAAACGAACTTTTTGTTTTAAATAATGAGTTTTTGAATATTTTAAAAGATCGTTATTCGGTTTGACAGACTCTGTTTACTGATTATTCTTAATTTTTAATTAATTAGTGGCCATTAAAAACGAAGCTTTTCTGTTAAATAAGTAGTTTTTTGTATCTTTTAAAATAGCTTTAAGGGGTTTGAGAGACTCAGTTGCTTGATTCCGTGTGGTTTTTTTTACTTAGGGTTCATTAAAAACGAAGTTTTTGTATTATTATTTGCGAAGTTAAATTTAGTATTTTCTGGTAGTATATTACTGAAATCATGAATTATAGTCTTTAATGAAATGTTAAGGGTTTTCAGACCTAGGTTTCTTAGAATTTCTTGGGTGTTTGACTCCTGGTGTTTATTCGTTGAGAAGTTAACTTTAGTATTTTGTGGTTTTACGCGCCTGAAATCATGAATTAGAATAGTTAATTAGCAGTTTAGGGTTTTCGGACCTAGGTTTTTTAGATTTTCGTGGGTGTTTGTTTCCTGGAGTTTATTATTTGAGAAGTTAACTTTAGTATTTCATGGTTCTTTCTTGAATTCACCTGCTGGATAAACAAAAAGACATTTCGTTCAAGAAATTATTACAAAATTCTAAGTAAGTAACAAACTCTTTCTTGAAGTTACCTCTTGGATACACAATGCAGAAATTTCATTTAAGAAATTATGAAAAAAAATTGTAAGCAAGTAACAAACTCTTTCCTGAAGTCACCTCCTGGATACACAATGCAGAAACATGCAGAAACTTCAAAAAATTGTAAGTAAGTAAGTAACAAATTCTTTCTTGAAGTCACTTCTTGGATACACAATACAGAAATTCCATTAAAGAAACTATGAAAAAATTGTAAGTAAGTAGCAAATTCTTTCTTGAATTCATCTGCTGGATAAACAAAAAGACATTTCGTTCAAGAAATTATGACAAAATTCTAAGTAAGTAACAAACTCTTTATTGTTTTCACGACTTAGATACACCATGTAGAAATGTAATTCAAGAAATTATGAAAAAATTCTCAGTAAGTAACAATTTCTTTCTTGAAGTCAACTCTTGGATACACAATACGGAAATTTCATTCAAGAAATTATGAAAATATTTGTAAGTAAGTAACAAACTCTTTATTGATTTCACCTCTTGGATATACAATACAGATACTTCATTCAATAAATTATGAAAAAATCGCAAGTAAGTAACAAACTCTTTATTGTTTTCACCTCTTGGATATACAATGCGGATATTTCATTCAATAAATTACGAAAAAATTGTAAGCAAGTAACAAACTCTTTCTTGAAGTCACATCTTGGATACACAATGCAGAAACTTCATTTAAGAAACTATGAAAAAATTGTAAATAGGTAAGTAACAAATTCTTTCTTGAAGTCACCTCTTGCGTACACAATGCAGAAATTTCATTAAAGAAATTATGAAAAAATTCTAAGTAAGTAGCAAATTCCTGCTTGAATTCACCTGATGGATAAACAAAAAGACATTTCGTTCAAGAAATTATGACAAAATTCAAAGTAAGTAACAAACTCTTTCTTTAAGCTACCTCTTGGATACACAATGCAGAAATTTCATTTAAGAAATTATAAAAAATTTTAATTAAGTAGCAAATTCTTTCTTGAATTCACCTCTTGGGTAAATAAAAAAGACATTTCATTCAAGAAATTACGACAAAATTCTAAGTAAGTAACAAACTCTTTCTTGAAGTTACCTCATGGATACACAATGCAGAAATTTCATTTAAGAAATTATGGAAAAAAAAATTGTAAACAAGTAACAAACTCTTTCATGAAGTCATATCGTCGACAAACAATGCAGAAATTTGATTAAAGAAATTATGAAAAAATTGTAAGTAATTATCAAATTCTTTCTTGAATTCACCTGCTGGATAAACAAAAAGACATTTCGTTCAATTTCATTCAAGAAATTATGACAAAAGTCTAAGTAAGCAACAAACTCTTTCTTGAGGTTACCTCATAGGTACACAATGCAGAAATTTCATTTAAGAAATTATCAAAAAATTGTAAGTAAGCAGAAAATTCTTTCTTGAATTTGCCACCTGTGTAAATAAAAAAGACATTTCATTCAAAAAATTACGACAAAATTCTAAGTAAGTAACAAACTCTTTCTTGAAGTTACCTCATGGATACATAATGCAGAAATTTCATTTAAGAAATTATGAAAAAAAATTGAAAGCAAGTAAAAAACTCTTTCATGAAGTCACCTCGTGGATACACAATGCAGAAATTTCATTAAAGAAATTATGACAAAATTGTAAGTAAGTAGCAAATTCTTTCTTGAATTCACCTGCTGGATAAACAAAAAGACATTTCGTTCAAGAAATTATGACAAAATTCCAAGTAAGTAACAAACTCATTATTGTTTTCACGACTTAGATACACGATGTAGAAATTTAATTCAAGAAATTAGGAAAAAATTCTCAGTAAGTAACAATTTCTTTCTTGAAGTCACCTCTTGGATACACAATGCAGAAACTTCATTTAAGAAATTATCAAAAATTGTAAGTAAGTAGCAAATTCTTTCTTGAATTCGCCTCTTAGATAAACAAAAAAAGTGATTTCATTCCAGAAATTATGACAAAATTCCAAGTAAGTAACAAACTCATTATTGTTTTCACGACTTAGATACACGATGTAGAAATTTAATTCAAGAAATTATGAAAAAATTCTCAGTAAGTAACAATTTCTTTCTTGAAGTCAACTCTTGGATACACAATACGGAAATTTCATACAATAAATTATGAAAAAATTGTAAGCAAGTAACAAACTCTTTCCTTCAGTCACCTCTTGGATACACAATGCAGAAACTTCATTTAAGAAATTATCAAAAATTGTAAGTAAGTAGCAAATTCTTTCTTGAATTCACCTCTTGGATAAACAAAAAAAGTCATTTCATTCAAGAAATTATGTCAAAATTCTAAATAAGTAACAAATCCTTTCTTGAAGTTACTTCATGGATACACAACGCAGAAATTTCATTTAAGAAATTATCAAAAATTGTAAGTAAGTAGCAAATTCTTTCTTGAATTCGCCTACTGGATAAATAAAAAAGGCATTTCATTCAAGAAATTATGACAAAATTCTAAGTAAGTAACAAACTGTTTCCTGAATCCTCCTCCTGAATGCACAATACAGATATTTCATTTAAGTAATTACGAAAAAATTGTAAGCAAGTAACAAACTCTTTCTTGAATACACCTCCTGGATACACAATGCAGAAATTTCATTAAAGAAATTATGAGAAAATTGTAAGTAAGTAGACATTTTTTTTTTAATTCACCTGCAGGATAAACAAAAAGACATTTCGTTCAAGAAATTATGAGAAAATTCCAAGTAAGTAACAAACACTTTATTGTTTTCACGACTTAGATATACGATGTAGAAATTTAATTCAAGAAATTATAAAAAAAGGAAAGTAAGTAACAAACTCTTTATTGATTTCACCTCTTGGATACAAAAAAAGACATTTCATTCAAGAAATTATGACAAAATTCTAAGTAAGTAAAAAACTCATTCTTGAATTCGCCGTTTACATGCACAATACAGAAATTTCATTCTATGGGACCTCTCTACGTGATTAAACACGTTTTGAAACTACATGCTATTTGCTTGCCTTTCCTTGGCACATTTCCAAACGAGCGGGGATTCCCCACTGGTTCCTACACATTGCAAAAAAGTGACCAGCATGAAACTCCGTTTTCAACCAGACTGGTTTTGACACGACACACAAACGAGTCATAGTGAAGAGATATCCAAAAGTTAGGTTAATCTAGGTTCACTTAGAGTGGCGCGCCACTCTAAGTTAACCTAGATTAACCTAACTTTTTGGATATCTCTCTCACTATGACTCTGTTTGTGTGTCCTGTCAAAAACCAGTCTGGTTGAAAACGTGGAGTTTTCGTGCTGGTCACTTTTTTGCAATGTGTAGGAACCAGTGGGAATCCCCGCTCGTTTGGAAAGGTGCCAAGGAAAGGCAAGCAAATAGCATGTAGTTTCAAAACGTGTTTAATCACGTGTAGAGGTCCCATAGAATGAAATTTCTGTATTGTGCATGTAAACGGCGAATTCAAGAATGAGTTTTTTACTTACTTAGAATTTTGTCATAATTTCTTGAATGAAATGTCTTTTTTTGTATCCAAGAGGTGAAATCAATAAAGAGTTTGTTACTTACTTTCCTTTTTTTATAATTTCTTGAATTAAATTTCTACATCGTATATCTAAGTCGTGAAAACAATAAAGAGTCTGTTACTTACTTGGAATTTTCTCATAATTTCTTGAATGAAATGTCTTTTTGTTTATCCAGCAGGTGAATTCAAAAAAAATTTTCTACTTACTTACAATTTTCTCATAATTTCTTTAATGAAATTTCTGCATTGTGTATCCAGGAGGTGTATTCAAGAAAGAGTTTGTTACTTGCTTACAATTTTTTCGTAATTTCTTAAATGAAATATCTGTATTGTGCATTCAGGAGGAGGATTCAGGAAACAGTTTGTTACTTACTTAGAATTTTGTCATAATTTCTTGAATGAAATGTCTTTTTATTTATCCAGTAGGCGAATTCAAGAAAGAATTTGCTACTTACTTACAATTTTTGATAATTTCTTAAATGAAATTTCTGCGTTGTGTATCCATGAGGTAACTTCAAGAAAGGATTTATTACTTATTTAGAATTTTGTCATAATTTCTTGAATGAAATGACTTTTTTTTTGTTTATCCAAGAGGCGAATTCAAGAAAGAATTTGCTACTTACTTACAATTTTTGATAATTTCTGAAATGAAGTTTCTGCATTGTGTATCCAAGAGGTGACTTCAGGAAAGAGTTTGTTACTTGCTTACAATTTTTTCATAATTTATTGTATGAAATTTCCGTATTGTGTATCCAAGAGTTGACTTCAAGAAAGAAATTGTTACTTACTGAGAATTTTTTCATAATTTCTTGAACTAAATTTCTACATCGTGTATCTAAGTCGTTAAAACAATAATAATTTTGTTACTTACTTGGAATTTTGTCATAATGTATTTAATTAAATGACTTTTCTTGTTTATCCAAGAGGCGAATTCAAAAAAAAATTTGCTGCTTACTTACATTTTCTAATAATTTATTAAATGAATTTTATTCATTGCGCATCTAAGAGTTGACTTCAAAAAAGATTTTGTTACTTGCTTACAAATTTTTCATAATTTATTGAATGAAATTTCCGTATTGTGTATCCAAGATTTGACTTCAATAAATAAATTTTTACTTACTGAGAATTTTTTCATAATTTCTTGAATTAAATTTCTACATCGTGTATCTAAGTCGTGAAAACAATAATGAGTTTGTTACTTACTTGGAATTTTGTCATAATTTCTTGAACGAAATGTCTCTTTGTTTATCCAGCAGGTGAATTCAAGAAAGAATTTGCTATTTACTTACAATTTTTTCATAATTTCTTCAATGAAATTTCTGCATTGTGTATCCACGAGGTGACTTCACGAAAGAGTTTGTTACTGTATCTCAATTTTTTTTCATAATTTTTTAAATGAAATTTATGCCTTATGTATCCATGAGTTGACTTCAAGAAACAGTTTCTTGTTTACTGAGAATTTTGTCGTCATTTTTTGAATAAGATGTGTTTTTTATTTACCCAGGTGGCGAATTCAAGAAAGAATTTGCTACTTACTTACAATTTTTTGATAATTTCTTAAATGAAATTTCTGCATTGTGTATCCATGAGGTAACTTCAAGAAAGAGTTTGTTGCTTACTTAGAATTTTGTCATAATTTCTTGAATGAAATTGAACGAAATGTCTTTTTGTTTATCCACCAGGTGAATTCAAGAAGGAATTTGCTACTTACTTACAATTTTTTCATAATTTCTTTAATGAAATTTCTGCATTGTGTATACAAGAGGTGACTTCAAGAAAGAATTTGTTACTTACCTATTTCAAATTTTTTCAGAGTTTCTTAAATGAAATTTCTGAATTGTGTATCCAAGATGTGACTTCAGGAAAGAGTTTGTTACTTGCTTACAATTTTTTAATAATCTATTTAATGAAATATCCACATTGTATATCCAAGAGGTGAAAACAATAAAGAGTTTGTTACTTACTCGCGATTTTTTCATAATTTCTTGAATGAAGTATCTGTATTGTATATCCAAGAGGTGGAATCAATAACGAGTTTATTACTTACTCACAACTATTTTCCTAATTTCTTGAATGAAATTTCCGTATTGTGTATCCAAGAGTTGACTTCAAGAAAGAAATTTTTACTTACTGAGAATTTTTTCATAATTTCTTGAATTACATTTCTACATCGTGTATCTAAGTCATGAAAACAATAAAGAGTTTGTTACTTACTTAGAATTGTGTCATAATTTCTTGAACGAAATGTCTTTTTGTTTATCCAGCAGGTGAATTCAAGAAAGAATTTGCTACTTACTTACAATTTTTTCATAGTTTCTTTAATGAAATTTCTGTATTGTGTATCCAAGAAGTGACTTCAAGAAAGAATTTGTTACTTACTTACAATTTTTTTCATAGTTTCTTAAATGAAGTTTCTGCATGTTTCTGCATTGTGTATCCAGGAGGTGACTTCAGGAAAGAGTTTGTTACTTGCTTACCATTTTTTTCATAATTTCCTAAATGAAATTTCTGCATTGTGTATCCAAGAGGTAACTTCAAGAAAGAGTTTGTTACTTACTTAGAATTTTGTCATAATTTCTTGAACGAAATGTCTATTTGTTTATCCAACAGGTAAATTCAAGAAAGAACCATGAAATACTAAATTTAACTTCTCAAATAATAAACTCCATGAAACAAACACCCACGAAAATCTAAAAAACCTAGGTCTGAAAACCCTAAACTGCTAATTAACTATTCTAATCCATGATTTCAGGCACGTAAAACCACAAAATACTAAAGTTAACTTCTCAAATAATAAACCCCAGGAGTCAAACACACACAAAAATCTAAAAAACCTAGGTCTGAAAACCCTAAACATGTAATTAAATATTCTAATTCATGATTTCAGGCACGTAAAACCATAAAATACTAAAGTTAATTTATCAAATAATAACACAAAAACTTCGTTTTTAATGAGCACTAAGTAAAGAAAACCCACACGGAATCAAGAAACTGAATCTCTCAAACCCCTTAAAGCTATTTTAAAATATACAAAAAACTACTTATTTAACACAAAAACTTCGTTTTTAATGGCCACCAATTAAATAAACAACACCAGGAATAAGTAATTTTAGTCTGTCACCCACCTTAACTAAATAATAAATTTTACAAAAAACTTAGTGAGTAAACCAAAAATTATGTTTCTACTTGGCACCAAGTAAAGAAAAACCACGCGGACTAAGGCAACTTAGTTTCTCAAGCTCCGGAAAGCTATCTTTAAAAATACAAGAACGACTTATTTAACACAAAAAGTTCGTTTTTAATGAGAACTAAGTAAAGAAAAACCAAACGGAATCAGGCAACAGAGTGTCTCAAACCCCGTAAAGCTCTTTTAAAAGATACAGTAACTACTTATTTAACACAGAATTGTGTTTTTAATGGGCAACAAGTAAAGAAAAACCACACGGAATCAAGCAAGAGAGTCTTTCAAACCCCTTAAAGCTATTTTAAAAGATACAAAAACTACTTATTCAACACAAAAAATTCGTTTTTAATGAGCACAAAGTAAAGAAAAACCACACGGAATCAGGCAACAGAGTGTCTCAAACCCCTTAAAGCTCTTTTAAAATATACAAAAAACTACTTATTTAACAAAAAAATTTCGTTTTTAATGGGCACCAAGTAAAGAAAAACCACACGGAATCAGGCAACCGAGTCTCTCAAACCCCGTAAAGCTCTTTTAAAAGATAAAAGAACTACTTATTTAACACAAAAATTTCGTTTTTAATGAGCACTAAGTAAAGAAAAACCATACGGAATCAGGCAACAGAGGGTCTCAAACCCCGTAAAGCTCTTTTAAAAGATACAAGAACTACTTATTTAATACAAAAATTTTGTTTTTAATGGGCACTAAGTAAAGAAAAACCACACGGAATCAGACAATCGAGTCTCTCAAACCCCGTAAAGCTCTTTTAAAAGATAAAAGAACTACTTATTTAACACAAAAATTTTGTTTTTAATGGGTACCAAGTAAAGAAAAACCCCACGGAAAAACCTTTGTAATAGAATAGGAAGGAACATAAGGTCCCGGAATAGCATTGGGAATTCCTGTACACGCAAGCAAATAGCATGGAAATTCCTATACACGCAAGCAAATAACGAGGGACTTCCTATACATGCAAGCAAATAACAAGGGAATTCCTATACAAGCAAGCAAATAACATGGTAATTCATATACAAGCAAGCTAATAAAATGGGAAATCATATACAAGCAAGCAAAAAACCGGGCACGTGCTATACTCGAAAGCACGTTACATGGGAATACCTATACGAGCAAGCCAAATACATGGGAATTCCTATACATGCAAGCAAATAACATGGGAATTCCTATACACGCAAGCAAATAACATGGGAATTTCCTATACACGCAAGCAAATAACATGGGAATTCCTATACATGCAAGCAAATAACAAGGGAATTCCTATACACGCAAGCAAATAGCAGTTCCTTCGGGGTTGGGGTGGGGGATCGGAGCCCTTTGGGGTTGTGGTAAGGGACCTCACAACACCGTTCAAATGGAACTTGTGTATTATAACGACCACAGAGTTTCACCCTCAAATCCTCTTCTAAAATCATCATTCAAAATGTCTCTAACTGTTTCACCGAAATAATTCCCTAAAATAATAATTTATTCTGAAAAGATATAATAAAACCTTAAAAAGTATTATAATGGAGGCTCAGGAGTCTTTGGGGCGCCGGGTGGTCACACAAAATCAGAAAAAATGTTCAATGTTCCTTTAGTATCTACGCAATTAGATTAAAAATGAAGATATTTATGCAGAGTTTCAGGTAGCTATGGCTAAGTTTGCTAAAGGACCAGTTATTTTCCTGCGAAAACACACAAAATCGGAAAAAATAACTGAACCCCCCATGTAACTGAACCCCTGTATAACCGAAACCCCGTACAACTGAACCCCCCATGTAACTGAACCCCTGTATAACCGAAACCCTGTACAACTGAACCTCCGTGCTACTTGACCCCATTTAACTAATCCCCGTGTAACTGAATCCGCATGTAACTGAACCCTCGTGCAACTCAACTCCCTCAAAACACTTTTCAGACATTTCTTGTTAATTTTTTTATTTCTAAACTATTTAAAATTGACAACACTGTGCAACCCTCCAGGAACCTCCAACAACCATGAACATCTAAAAAACTATGCCTGAAAACCCAAACAGCTAATTAAATATTCTAATTCATGATTTCAGGCATTACTAATATGAATTGTAAAGAAAACTATGAATTTTGTCATAATTTCTTGAACGAAATGTCTTTTTGTTTATCCAACAGGTGAATTCAAGAAAGAATTTGCTACTTAACCAATGTCTCTTGTAGGCGTCAAATCTATTAAGTATCTGAGCATATTCTTTGTATTGTTGATGCAAGCATCCCATTCTTTAATTACCCGTGAGGTATTCTTAACCATCGCAATACCTTTACGCAAATACCTTTTCGCAAAAAATTCGCAAATCTCGTAAACTAAAGAAGTAATTACCCTTTTCAAAAACATTAGTCTTTCTATTAATGAACCCATGAAACGAAACCAGTCTGATAGCATCACACAATCTCGCTCCTAGTTCCAAAAATGGAATGCATGTAGCGTTCGTAGCAATAGGTTTAAAAACCTATTAGCCAAGTTTAAAAAAAAAACCTACTAATCAACTTACAGATGAATGACCACGGATTTAACCTAAAAAAAAAACTTGTATATCATGAACTAGAAATCTACGTCAGAAAAATTTGTCCTTAGATAGCGTAAATCTCTTTGAAAGGTGTAATGCCCCTGTAGAATAGGACTACCAGAAAAACCTGTTTGGTACGGGGGCATCCTCAAAATGGTACCTATTTAAAAAAATAAATAAAAAATAAACATGTATCCATGAGTTTGACCTCCAAAAACTCGATGTCACAATAGAAAACCCGTCTCTTTGAAAGGTGTAATGCCCTGTATAAATGTTTACCTACCAGAAAAACCTGTTTGGTACGGGGGCGTCAGCAAAATGGAACCTATTTAAAAAAATAAATAAAAAATAAACATGTATCCATGAGTTTGACCTCCAAAAAATCGATGTCACAATAGAAAACCCGTCTCTTTGAAAGGTGTAATGCCCTGTAGAAATGTTTACCTACCAGAAAAACCTGTTTGGTACGGGGGCGTCCTCAAAATGGAACCTATTTAAAAAAAAATAAATAAACATGTATCCATGAGTTTGACCTCCAAAAAATCGATGTCACAATAGAAAACCCGTCTCTTTGAAAGGTGTAATGACCTGTAGAAATGTTTACCTACCAGAAAAACCTGTTTGGTACGGGGGCATCCTCAAAATGGAACCTACTACTCTACTGGTAGATTATTTGATTTTAATTTTGCTCATTTTGGTTTAATGGAGTTCTTTACTTTTCTTTGAAACACTTATTTTTTAGAAAAAGTTTTTTAATTAATTTATATTCGTTTTATATTTACATAGTCTTTTCACAAAAAAAATAATAATTCTTTAAATCCTTTCTTTTTTTAAGACTTTATAGTTTAGCCTGCTATTTGTATGCTGGAGAACAATTTTCAGCAATTTTTAAAAACATACACCCTTTTAAAAATCTGGACACAAATAGTAGTATTTAATTTAGTTCCACACCTCCTCTAGTTGACCTGAAATAGAAAACTTGATACCAATCGCAAAAAAAAAAAAATCTGCTTACTTTCTTTGATAGCTTGGATATGCTTACGCTATTTTTATTTGGTTAAATTTTAAAGTAGCCCCAAAAGTTTGAACATAATACCCTCAGTCGTTCTTGGGATACTGCTGAGATGCTTTATTGGGAATTAGCATTAACACAGTGCAATTTGATTTAATCTTAAGGCAACATTTAGTTTATAAAACTAATGGGCAAAATTGAAGGTGGGCGTGCGAGGGGGACCAGTTGCCCTCCAATCACTTTCAACTATTAAAAAGGGCATCATCCCTTTCTATTTACAATCGAATAAGCCCTTTTCGAAGTTCCTAAGACAACTCCTTCCGTACGAAGTGCCCTGGTCTAAACAAAAAAAGGAAAAAAATAATAATAAATTGTACCCACATCGATCTTTACTATAAAAATTTCAAGCCTTCAAATCGCTTTCGACTATTAAAAAGGGCGCTATCTCTTTCAATTTCCAATCGAATGATCCCTTTTTGAGTTTCTACGACAACGCTTTCTTTAAACACCTTACATGCCCCAAGAGTATAAATTACAACCCTTGCCCTTAGGGCTGTGAGGGGGCTGTCATCCTCAAAGACCTAATTTCCAGAACTTTCAACTACGTTAAACAAAATGGTTATCTCAAAATGTTAATTGGATGAGTTTGGGGAAATGGCAGGCGTGAGAAGGGCGTTAGTTGCTCTCCAATCACTTTCAACTATTAAAAAAGGCACTAGCCCTTTCAATTTCCAATCGAATGAGCCCTTTTGAAGTTTCTGCGACAACGCTTTGAATAAAAACCTTATATGCCTCCAGGGCATAACTTACAACCCTTGCCCCGAGGGCTCTGAGGGGGGTTATCATCCTCAAAGATCTGATTTCCAGAACTTTCAACTACATATAAGAAAATTGCTATCTCAAAATTTTCATTGGATGTGTTTGGGGAAATGGTGGGCGTGAGAGGGGGGCTAGTTACCCTCAAATCATTTTCGACTATTAAAAGGGGCACTAGCCCTTTGAAATTCCAATCGAATGAGCCCATTTTCAAGTTTCTACGACAAACCTTTCAATAAAAACCTTATATGCACTCAGGACATAACTTACAACCCTTACCCTGAGATCTTTTAGGGGAGTGTCGTCCTCAAAGATACAATGTCAGGACCTTTCAACTACTTTGAACAAAATGGCTATCTCAAAAATTTGATTGGATGTGTTTGGACAAAGGGTGAGCGTGGAAGGGGTGTTAGTTGCCTTCCAATCACTTTCAACTATTAAAAAGGCCACTAGTCAATTTAATTTCCAATCAAATGAGTCCTTTTTGAAGTTTCTATGGCAACGCTTTCAATAAAAACCTTATATGCCCCCAGGGCATAACTTACAACCCTTGCCCGGAGGGATACGGGGGGTTGTCATCCTCAAAGACCTAATTTCCAGAACTTTCAACTACGTTGAACAAGATGGCTTTCTGAAAATTTTGATTGCATTTGTTTGGGGAAAAGGTTGGCGTGTGAGGGGGGTTAGTTGCCCTCCAATAACTTTCGATTATTAAAAAGGGCACTAGCCCTTTGAATTTCCAGTCGAACGAGCCTTTTTTGAAGTTTCTACGACAACACTTTTTATAGAAACCTAATATGCCCCCAGGACATAACTTACAACTCTTGTCCTGAGGACTGTGGGGGAGTGTCCTCCTCAAAAACATAATTTCTATCTGGAAAGCAACTACGCTGAACAAAATGGCTATCTCAAAATGTTGATTGAATGTGTTTGGAGAAATGGTGGGCGTGAAAGGGGTGTTAGTTACCTTCCAATCACTTTCAACTATTACAAAAAGCCCAAGCCACTTCAATTTCCAATCGAATGAGCCCTTTTCGAAGTTCCTGCGACAACTCCTTCAATACGAAGTCCCCTGGTCAAAGACCAATAGTGCCCCCCCCCCCAAAAGTAAATAATACATTGTGCCAACATTGTTCTTTACTTAGGCAGGGCTATTGCGCTGCCTATGATTGTTGAAAAAGTTTCTCCAGCATACAAATAGCAGGCCAAACTATACATTTTTAAAGAAAAACTGGAAAGATTCAAACTGTTATTTTCTTTTTACTTAAAAAAATGATGTCAATAAAAAAAGAACAGAAATTAATTAAAAAAAACTTTTTCCACAAAACAAGTTTCTCAAAAAAAAGTAAAGAGCCTCATTAAGCCAAAAATGAGCAAAAATAGAATCATTGATCTACAAAGCATAAAATTACCACAAACCAGCTTCAATAAATAAATGGAACCCAAAAGGAACAGAAATTGCAATAAATAACTGAGTCAAACTTAAAACGAGCAGAAATTAACATGAGTAGGGTTCAAAGCCCTTATGCTTTCTAAAAGCCAGCAACTAATTTGCACTTTACTGAAAAATACATATGAATGTAAACTGTCAGTTTAACATACATATGGTATTATTTATTCTATAAAATCCTAATTTAATTTTTGATTTATTAAGGTTATAAAAGTGAAAACACTAAAAAAAAAGTTATCAGCATATGTATATGTATGTTACAAATGATAAATATCAGCATATGTATATGTATGTTACACTGACAATGCCCATTCGTTTGTATTTTTTTTTTTAGTAGAGTGCAAATTATGGTCTGGCTTTTAGAAAAAAAGCCAGAATATATATGAGAAAAGAAAAGGAAAGAAATCCAGATATGTTCTGGCTTTCGTATTTTTTCAGTAAAGTGCAAATCAAGTTCTGGCTTTTAGACAGTATAGGGGTTTTGAGCCCTACCAATGTTAATTCCTGCTCGTTTTAAGTTTGACCCGGTTGTTTATTGTAATTTTTATTCGTTTTGTGTTTTATTTATTTATTGAAGCTGATTTGAGGTAGTTTTATGCTTGGTAGATTATTTGATTCTATATTTCCTCATTTTTGGTTTAATGGAGCTCTTTACTTTTTTTGAAAAACTCATTTTGTGAAAAATTTTATAATTATTATAAAGGATTACGCTAGACAATTTATTTGCGTCCGATTTTACATAACATTATATTAATTCAGCTTTTAAAATAGCCTACAACAAGGCCTATATCTTTTCATGTTACGGTAAGAGACTGTGATACATAAAAATGTCAGTAACGATGACATTTAAAGATAGCTGTAAGTGAGAAATCGAATGGTATATTCTATTTTCTTTTTCTTGTTGACTTCTGTTTTAGCTTAAAAACAAATTGACTGCTCAAAAGTAACACTGTTAGAATCAACTTGCCCCGTGTTGGTGCAAGCCCATAGTTGCTATGCTCAATGAAGGTCGTTTTTGGCCGAACCCAGTTTATGCTGCACAAAACGAAACAAACTAGCCTTCAATTTTGAAATTAGACCTAGCCATCTAAATCAGCCTATTAATATTATCTTCAACTCCAAATTCTTCTGAGACTTATTCCCTTTCTGAGACTATTCTTATGGTCTTTATTAGCTTTAAAGTGTAGTTTTCTATTCTGACAAATGAATTTTTCAATATCCATTTTGATCTTGTCCAGTCTACTGATCTGATGAAACCTGTTCATCAAAATTTTTCAGAGAGGGTTTTATGAATTTTTTCAGGTTCATAAGATTCATAAACTTGTACAATATTTTGGAAAATTAGATGGATTTTAACCAAAATTTGCACATAGCTACGATATTCGCATATCTGGCAGAATAATCGTGTTTGCATGCGAATAATCGTCTATGTAGCAACCGAGAGTTAGGCTCCGCCATTTAGATTGGCCTAAAAAACCTTACCTTTAATTCCGACACTTCTTCTGAGACTTTATTCCATTACTTTTATTACAAGCAACCTATTCTTATGGTTTTTATCTGATTTAGAGAATAATTTTATAATTCCTAACTGGATTTGTTTTTCAATATCAATTTTATATTGCACAGCCTATTGATTTGATGCGATTTATCCATCAGAATTACCCGAGAAGTTGAGATTCATCAGCTTGTACGATATTTTGGAAAATCACATTGGTCTTAACAAAAATTCCAGCACAGCTGCGGTATTCGCATATCTAGCCGAATTTTTGTGTTTGCATGGGAATAATCACATATGTGGGAACCCAGGGTAAGTGCAAGTATCTAAGTACATCCAAGAAACTGATTTAAAAAAAAAACGATTTCATTCGGTAGATTTTGCTGCAAAATCACACATTTTATCGGTCAAAAAGTCCGCTTTTGGAGCTACAAACTTGATAGTTGCAGGGTTGCCACCGGTGACACTTTAGTGTCACTTTTGACCTTTTTTTTAATGGCACTTTTTGGAACACCTGAGACTATTAGGACACTTTTTAGCAAAAGTGGCACTTTTTTGCCACGTAGCACTATTTTACAAAAAAAGAATTTTTTTAGACAAAAAACCGGAAGGAAAACTGTCAATGTAGATATGCATCGATATCCTTTTTCTGTCAGTTAAGATTGTTATCTTAACTCCGCGCTAGGCAATTATTGGATGCAAGAATCTTTTTGTGCGGTGAAAAACATAAACGTGTTTGTCTCTATCTGTGTGTGAGAAATTTGTATATTCTTATTCTTATCACTGATAAGCGAAGATCCTCCAGTGATCTTCGATACGAAATACTTGGCAATGAAGAGGACGAAGATAGACATTTAACTGCAATGCGGTGGAGAAGACGTCAGTTGTTTTAAGTTGTTTAGTTCAACTATTTTCTGTTGGTGCACTAATTTGTAGGTTCATAAACAATAAGTCAGTCAAGCAGTTTGTAATTCTTGAGCGGGTCCAAATTCAATTTTTATGTTTTATTAGTTGAGGGTGGACTACAATTCAAAGAAGAAAAGAACAAGAAAAGCTAAGAGTGTATTTTTGCGCCACTATGTTAATAGCTGTTACTATGTTAACCAGTCACTGGGCCAGTGACTGCTTAACTTTGCGCATCTTTTCATCGGTTTCCGTGACTGGAGCTCTTGACGCCCAGTGACTGAAAAGCTCACTGGTGACAGTACACAACGACTCAGCAACGCCAAAACATCCACTGAGCTCACTGGTGTGCCACAAGAATATCTAGTGACCTCTTCAGTGACTGGGCCAGTGACGCAAAAATGCTCTAACATTTCCGTTCATATTTTTCATTTTTTTTGTTTGAACTCTTGGCAATGGACAAATGAATATTAATACATAACCATCATTCTAAAAAAAAAAATTGATGCCAAAATTTTCATTATCTTTAATCCTATGCAATCATTAGCAAAATCACAAGCTTATTTCACTTTTTTTTACTTAAATTTATTTTACATCATTACATAAATTGAATTTGGACGCACTTCCTCATTTTAGTTATTTTATTCCCACTAATATTTGATTGTAAATGTGTTTTCACGCTGATACACTAAATGCTCTTTTTTTAATATAAAGGTGCTTTCATATTGATACTTAAAATGCTATTTGACTGTTCCTATGCCCTAGTCCCTGGAGACATAGTAAAGAAAAATTTACTGGGAGTGACGAGAGTTCTCGTGAAACTTATTCTATTCAGATTGTGACAAGTACTACTACTACTACTACTAACAACTCACCGCAGCACCAAGCCGCCTGAGTCCAACACAGCTACGCACGCTCCTCCTCCACCCCAATCTATTCAAAGCCTCCCTTTTTACACCCGCCCACGAAGTTCCCATTTCCTTCAAATCTTTCTTTATGACGTCCTCCCACCCAAGACGGGGACGAGCTGCTTTCCGTTTAGCCCTAGATTGTTGGCCGAAAAGAACAATCTTCGGCAATCTGTCATCCTTCATCCGCACAACGTGCCCTAGCCACATCAACCTTTCTTTCCTTATAGCCCTAGAGAGCGGTATTAAACTACATTTTTCGCATAGCCTGTTGTTTGAAATACGGTCAGTCAGCCTTGTACCCAGAACATTCCTTAAGCAATTTCTCTGGAAAACATCTAGCAAATCTTCATCCACTTTTCAGAGCGTCCATGCTTCAGAGCCATATTTTGCCACTATCATCACTGTAGCTTCCAATATTCTAATTTTGGTTTGCAGACTTATCTTCCTATTCTTCCAAACTTTTTTTAACTGTGAAAAAACACCCTGTGCCTTGGCTATTCTATTTTTAACATCTTTACTGCTCCCACCATCTTTACTAATAATACTACCAATGTCAGTGAAGCTGCCCACCTGATCAATTTTTTCCTTACTTAACGTCACCTTTTCATCTTCACTTACTCCTAGCCTTAATGATTTAGTCTTCTTAAAATTAATTTTTAAACCAATTCTAGCACCCTGAACTCGCAAAACTTCTAAAACGTCATTCATTTTGCTCATACTTTCATCTAGGATGCTTAAATCATCAGCATAATCCAAGTCCAGGAGATTTTTTCCTCCCCATTTGATTCCGTGGTCTCCCATCGCCTTTCCTGTGCTCCTTAAAACAAAGTCCATCAAAATAATCCATACAAAGGGGGATAGAATACAACCCTTCTTAACTCCTGATTTAATACAAAACCAGCTGCTAACCTTATTTCCTACCTTAACCGCAGCAGTGTTATTCTCGTACATAGCACTAAGCACTTTAATTATTTGTCTGGTAAAGCATAGAAGGATAAAACCTTTACTAAAGCTCTTCTATCAACAGAATCGAACGCTTGCTCATAATCTATAAAACTGAGGACCAAAGGTGTTTGAAAACTCAGGCACTTCTCAATTATTAGCCTAAGAGTGAAAATTTGGTCGACACATCCTCCACCTTTTCTAAGACCGCATTGTTCTTGTCATAAAAGTTTGTCTACAGCATCTATCAGTCAAACAAGTATCATATTACCAAGTAGGCTGCTACCTAGAGAAACCAGACTAATCCTTCGTTAATTTCAATACTCACTTTTATCACCTTTCTTATAAGTGGCTTAATTAAGGTTTTCCTAAAATCGTTAGGTACTTCCCCTTTTTCAAAAATCATATTCATAATCTTCAGTGACTTATTTCTAACCTCAGAGCCACCAAATTTAAGAAACTCATTTACCACGCTATCAGCACCTGGAACCTTATTATTCTTTTATTCTTTTAGTACTGTTGCTAATTCCTCCTCACAAAACAAAACTTCCTTCACATCCAAGGTATCACAAACTTTTTCATTTTCCGCTATATTTTTTCCTGCAACTCTATCTCGGTTAAGCAAATTCTCAAAATGTTCGGCCCATCTCTCTTTAGTCTTTTCCTTGTCGCTAATTCCGACCCCATTCCTATCTTTATCTGGGCCAAGTCCGGATTGACTACTCCCTCTCAATTTGTTAACGTGCCAGTACAATATTTTACTATTATGCCGTCTAGCTGCATCTTCCAGATCCTCGGCAATTTTATCCATGGCTTCCACTTCACACCTCCTTAGTTCATATTTTAATGCTTTCTCCACTTCCTTTACATTTCTTTTGGTTCCATACAATCTATCACTCAGATAATTCTTGTACAAGCCCTTTCTCCTTTCTATTAAACATAAAGCTTTTTCACTAATATTCTTAGCTGCAGTTCTAGCTTTCTTCCCTAATACACCTTCAGCAACTTCACAAATTATTTTTCTAAATTATTCCAACCATCTTCCACATTATCAATTTTTAAACTCTGAAGTTTAGTATTCAACTGTTCCTGGAAAGCTTCTCTCAAATTCTCATCCTGGAGTCAACCAACATCATAACTTCCCGGGAGGTAGTTACCCTTCCGATATTTCAGCTTTAAATTAACCCTTGACACTACTAGATGGTGATCTTTACTTTTAACATCAATAACAGGAGTCCTATATACCCTAGTATCTTGTATCGATCCTGCCAGTCTTCAGTTTACTATAACATAATCAATAAGGTTTGCTGTCTTTCCATCACATGACCACCATGTTAACTTGTGAGCCATTTTATGACCAAATACCGTATTGGTTACAACTAGATTGTTATAACTAGAAAATTGCAAAAGTCTGTAGCCATTATTGTTTTCTTTTCCTACACCAAATTTACCTAGGCTAGGATACCATCTATCCCTATTTCTAACAACCTGGGAGTTAAAACATATTTCTACCTGGGACCCTGTCTATTTGCTCCTCTAACAGTAGGTAAAATTCATCTGAGTTACTAGCATCTCCGTCAGTTGGTTCTACAGGGACGTATACTACTATAACTGATACCCTGAACTTTCTAGTCATAAAATGAGCAATTAGAATTCTATCATTAATCCCTTCCCCGCCAAACAAGACTTAGCAGCTTCCTTATTCATCATGAGCCTTACTTTCTGTCTATGAACCCCATCCTTCCTGCCTGAGTAACAAATTCTATATCACCTAATTTCATGCTTCCTACCCCTGGGATATGAGTTTCTGAAATTCCTAATAAATCCAGTTCGAATCGTCTGAATTCGTCAGTCAAAATGTCGATACGATAGTCATGTTTTAAAGTCGTAACATTCCATGTTCCAATTTTCATGTTCTTTAAATCATTGAAATTATTTTCGCCTCAGGAAAAGCAATGATCCCGGATACCAGTGGAGGACACCGAAGCGCTTAAGCCGGCTTAGAACCGGACAGCAAGAAGTCCCTGGGACCTCCGTGAATGGAGGCTCTGTGCAATCCTGGGCCCATCTTGGTCACAACATGGTTTTCAGCACTTGGCGATAATCTTCTATCAACAAGAGTTAAAATCCGGCACAGAGAGTCTCAAGCCTATTACCTCCGACTCATTATATATTCATGCCTACAAATATTATGCTACTACGGGGAGGCAACAAATAATAGATAAATTAGCTAGGAAGAGGTTTTTCAGCCCAAAGTCGCCCATCAAAACATAGCAAGCCTAGAAAAATTGTCCATTAGTCAGAATCCCGTGCGAATGCTGTTTCGTTTATTAGGCTATAATTTCCTCGAGGGACGCCACTCCTCAAGTGGGAATAGAGTTGACCGCAAGGTCCCCAAACTTGCGGGTACCCCGAAAAGGTCGAGGTAGCCCTTTGCAGAGGCCGTTGTCCATAGATCTGGATCTTACGCCCTGCCGCAGTTGTCCTCCTATAGAGGATCCTCCCGCGATTGTGTTCTGCATCACCATGCAGTTTAACCCAGTACTGGGAGAAGGTTTGCAACTCATGGGACTTGTGGACAAACCAGTGGGCCCTTTTGAGTGTACATTTGGGGGCCTTCTTCCTCCTCCGCCTGTATTTATGACCCCGGGCGAGGGTGCCCCAGTTTCTATGATGGACCCCCAGGGACAAGGTCCCCCGTTGGTCCGTGCCTCCTATGGAGGTACCCTACATATCTGTCGAGCGTTCCCCTATCGCCACCTGGGGACATGCTGAATGGCCTGGGGGAGGCCAGGATCATAAAACTAAAATTAATTAAAAATATTATGTTTCCTTTAAACATGGAAAATGGTATAGTCTTCTGTATGACTTTTTAAACATCAAATTATTATAAGGAAGTATGAACAAAGTTATACAGAATACTTTTTGGTTTTCTTATTTAATATAACTCAACATTAGCTTGTAAAACTAACGTCTAGCCGAATTTTTTGACTTACTTCAACATTATTCTGTAAAACTAATGTAAAAATTAATGTAAAACTAATGTGTAGCCTGTTTTATTGATTTACTTCAACATTAGCTTGTAAAACTAATGTAAAAAACTAATGTAAAACTAATATAAAGCTAAAATCTAGCCTAATTTATTGATTAACTTCAACATTAGCTTGTGAAACTAATGTCTAGCCTAATTTATTGATTTACTTCAACATTAGCTTGTAAAACTAATGTAAAAAAAAAAACTAATATAAAATTAATGTCTGGCCTAATTTATTGATTCACTTCAACATTAGCTTGCAAAACTAATGAGTGTGGTGACGGAAGGGCGAGGGGGTATTGTGGAAATAATTGGTGTGTTTTAAACAAAATAAATCAAGATACACCCTCCCCTTGGTCTCCTCCTTTGTATTAGCCACCCTCATTATAAGGATCTTTGCTTTATGTTAATTATAAATATATATATATATATATATATATATATATATATATATATATATATATATATATATATATATATATATATATATATATATATATATATATATATATATATATATATATATATATATATATATATATATATATATATATATATATATATATATATATATATATATATATATATATATATATATATATATATATATATATAATATATATATATATAGTATAAATACATATATATATATATATATATATATATATATATATATATATATATATATATATATATATATATATATATATATATATATATATATATATATATATACATACACATATACATATGGGAGGATCTACAATACTTCAAGATCCTCCTTCAACATTCCCTGCAATTTTCAACCTAACAACCCCAGCCATTTCTGAGACATAGTAGATACGCCTTTTTGAAAACCTGGAGGCCCTTAAACTGTTCAGATCAAATTGGCTCCAACTTTGCCCCATGATTTTGACAAAATTACGCCACTGGCTATGATGGATCCCCCTCCAAATACTTTGAAGAGGTATTCGAACATACCTGCAAGCAGATAAAACAATTTTATGTGCTTCAAACGTGGCATCCTCGCATGCCAGAGTTACATCCACAAAGCATTCTGGTTGGGGCAAACTGTCGAAATGATACAAGAGCTGCTCAGTGTGAGAGGACCATTTAAGACTATAAAGCCGTGATTCATCTCTTGGTGATGAAGGTGGAGGAAGAGGAGTGTTTCTTCCGCCATGTTGAGAGGTATCACAGTCACTTGGCTGTTCTGAGTCTCTTACAGCCTGAGCCTCAAACTTCATGATTTAAAGAGACCTTGAACTTAGCTTGCACATTTAATAAATTCGACTAGGAAATGACTAGATTCAATAAGAATTTTTAAAGATTTCAAGAATTTCAAATTTGCATATTGGAAATTGGTTTCCAATAAGAGAACTGAAATAGGAACAGGTCTTCTGTTTTTTTTTTTTTTTTGCCTGTTCTGTTTCTGTTACATTTAATTCAAGCCCAGTTTTTTTTATGTTTCTTAAGAAAAACAGAAAAGTGCCCATGCTTAAAATTGTTGTTTTATCGTCTGTGAAGGATAAACAGGAAAGAGGAATTGAATACACGCCGTATTTCCTTAATTCAACTGATGATTTGCCGATCTATGACTTAAAATTAAAGAATAACACGATTATTATGCTATTGCTTAATTTAGATACTTCAGAGGGTATGTGCGATGGAACATGTTTAGGTTTTACTGACTTATATAAAAAAGTAATTAAAGCAAAGCTATAATTATTGGTAAAAAGCTGAAAAAGAAAGTTTTTGTATATGTAATGTCATGTGAAAATTATACAAGATTATGAATGAGTTAGAACAGCTAAAGAAAAAGGCAAGGAAAAAATTTCTGAGATAATGATGGACAAAAATTAAGCACAGCTAGATCTGCGGTTAGGATGCATGCAATAACCATTATCACAACAAATCACAAACGAAAATGATGTGCAACAAAATCTGCAATTAGAAGACAAGTGACAGCGAGGATCGCTTGGAATCGTAGACAAAATCTGCGTTCAAAAGAGAAGCAACGGCGAAAATCACAACGAGTCCCAGAACAATACAACTCCTATAAAATGTATGGTTTTGCAAAGGATAAACAGAAATACGGAATTGAATTCACGCCTGAATTTTGAATTCAATTGTAATTGCTTATTTGCAACCTCATGACTTAAAATTACAGAACGATACGATAATGATGCTAAATCGTAATTTGAGAATCACATATATACAAGCGTGCCGGGTGCCACGGCCCGGAGAGACCAGAAGACCAAGCTTCGCTCGGTACCTGGTACTGGTACCCAGCTGGCTTGTATTTATGTAGCTATCGCTACAACTATTATAAATCCATAATATCTGAGACTTCCGGGTTTGATTATAATTACATATTAAAGAATCGACCTAACTTCAATCATTTTCAGTAATCTTGGTTATTATGGTGACTTTCTTTCTGTTTTTCTTTTTTGTTGATATTTTTAAAAACAATCATTCTGTACTACTTGAAATAAAAATTGTTTTCAGCAAAGTGCAAACAGTACTCTAGCTTTCTTAATCCTTAAAAAGCATTTGCCCTAATCATGTTTGTGGGAATTTACGTCCGCTTTGAGTTGACTTATATTATACATTGTAATTTCTGTTGCTATCCCTCTCCATGACGTCGCTTGCTTGGCAGGTGACCTAAATGCGAAAGTTGGTCAGGACAGATCATACTGCCCCGAGGTGTTGGGACATCCCGGGCTTGGAACTATCAACGAAAATGGTGCAAGGCTAGTCAGCTTTGCCATGTCGAATGACCTGTTGATACGAGGTACATTATTCGAGCACAAAGATATACATAAGTATACATGGACATCCCCAGACAAAACTGTCAAAAACCAGATTGACCACTTTCTAACCCGACGACGGAGGAGAACTAGTCTGAAAGACGTGAGGCGTTACAGAAGTGCGGATGTTGGGTCGGATCATGAACTTCTTGTAGCGACACTCAAGTTGAAACTCCGCTCCAACAGATCCCGACAACCAAAAAAACTACCAAGCAATTTTGATGTGGAGAAGCTCAGGGACAAGAATGTTAGGAGACAATTTAACATCAAACTCTCGAACAGATTCGAGGCACTTGCTGATATACCACAAGATGTGGAAGAAGCTTGGACGACTATACAACACGACTACGCAGAAACTGCTGAAGAAGTTCTTGGCTTTAAAAAGTCAATAAGGGAACAGTGGATATCCCAGAAGACATGGGACTTGATCGAAGACCGCAAGAAAATAAAACAGAGCAGGCTCAGTAATGATCCCTCTGCTGATGTCATGAAAGACATAGCTTATAAAGAAGCGGACAGAGAAGTGAAGAATAGTGCTAGGTCAGACAAGCGAAAGCACCTCAATGAGAAAGCAAGAATGGCACAAGAAGTAGCCCGACGTGGTTACACGAGAGCTGTGTACCGCCTAACTAAAGAAATCGTTGGGAAGACCAACGTACAAGAAGGACCAGTAAAAGGGGAAAACGGAAGACTGCTAACCAATCCAGATGACCGAAAAAATAGATGTGCCGATTACTTCGAAAACCTTCTCAATCGCCCTTCCCCTACTGTTCCACCAGACATTCCGGGCAGCCCAATTTTGGATTTTCTCATTAATGAAAACGAGCCGACGGCGGAGGAGATCCTTTCAGCCTCAAAAAAGCTGAAGAATGGAAAATCTCCGGGTAGTGACCGTATATCCGGAGAAATGGTCAAGTCATCGATCCGCAGGTCCCTTTCAGTGTGGCTAGTCTTCTTTTCCCTCCTCTGGCAAAAAGAAAAAGTCCCAAAGGACTGGAGAGCAGGAATCATTCTTAAACTGTTCGAAAAAGGAGACGTGACAGTCTGTGGCAATTACAGAGGCATCAACCTCCTCTCGATACCCGGAAAACTCTTCTGCATAATCATCCTGAAAAGACTTCAAGCTGCCTTAGACCCGCATTTACGCAAGGAGCAACATGGTTTCCGACCAAAAAGATCTTGCGCCGATCTGATATTCACACTGCGGACCATGCTTGAAGAATCAAATGAATGGAGACAACGTCTATATCTATTATTCGTCGATTTTGAAAAAGCTTTCGACTCAATAGACCGCCCAATACTATGGAGGATCCTGATCTTCTACGGTATTCCTGAAAAGCTGGTTCGCCTTATCATAGCAATGTATGAAGACACGGAATGCTGCGGGAGAACCTCCGAAGGAAATACAAGATATTTCAAAGAGATGACAGGTGTCAAACAAGGATGCGTACTGTCTCCATTCCTTTTATTCTCATAGTGGACTACATATTCAGACAAATTGATGAATACAGGATCAAAATTGCAGACAGACTAGTCCAAGATCTCGACTTTGCAGACGATGTTGGATTGATGGGGAAAGACAAAAGCAAACTTCAAGACTTTTTATGCAAGTTAGCCGAAAGAGCGGAGCAGTTTGGGTTACAATACAACGCCCCCAAAACCAAAGCGATGTCAAACACTAACTCACCGATGAATATCCAGCTGGGGACTGAAAGCATAGAGCAAGTTACTGACTTCCGATATCCTGGCAGCACCGTCTCGTTTAGTGGCGACTCCGAAAAAGAACTGCGAACACGAATAGTCCTGGCAAGCACAGCATTTCAACGACTTCGACCAGTCTGGAGATCAGCGAAGTACTCACTCCAGCTAAAACTTCACCTTTTCATAAGCAACTTCCTTTTGATCTTTATATACGCTAAGGATTGTTAAAAAATCACAACTGAGCTGGAAAAACAACTCAATGCGTATGAAAACAACGGTCTTTGACATATCCTGAACATCAACTGGAAGTATAGGATAACAAACATGGAAATTTGCCACTACGCAAACTAGCCTGATGTCGCTGATGTAGTCAGGCAACGAAGATGGCGCTATCTTGGCCATGTTATCCGTATGCCAAGATCGAGGCTACCGAATATGATCCTCCAGTGGCAACCAGACGGCACGCGTCGGCGAGGAAGGCCCAAAAACACGCTTCACAGGACATATGAGCGGGACAGGAGAGCCCTTCACGCATCCTTAATCCCAGAGTGGGCGGACATTTACGCCGCAGCTCATTTGCGGGATGATTGGAGGCTGTTAACGGACGCCTTGTGTGCCTCTGGAGGTACAGGAGGAGCTAAGGTAAGGTTAGTAGAAATTGTTGTTAGAAATCGGACTTGCGGTAATAGTCAAATATCTTTGAATAGACCGTAGTATGAAAAGACATTAAATTTCGCAAAGAGCATAAAACTGGTAATTGCAAAAATATTTGTTTATATTTTAACAAGGGATTACAACATTTCAAAAACCTTAAAATGAGAACCAAAACTTTGAAGCTTAGTAGAAATTGCTGTTAGAAAAACATCATTACCGAATTTCTTTTCTTATAAGTATAACCAATGTCTTTTTAAAACACGAAAAAAGTTGAAAAGAATTATAATTTCAGTTCAGAATCGCTAAGGTTGTTAAGTAAATTGCAAAAATATTTACGGTGCCTGAGCAATAATTTTAATGTTTTAATACAAAATAGAAAAATACGGTACCTGAAAATTTTGAAATTAGTTTGTTAGATAAAATCCATTCGCTAAGTGATTAAGCTTACAGGTTTGAACGCAACTAGTCATATAATGCCAGTAGGAAGGCCAAAAAATGAAAATTTACAATTATTACAAATAATGATTCGATATTTTGATAAGAGATTAAAACAATTCAAAAACCTTAAAAAAGAAAACCAAAAGTTTCAAGCTTAGTACATATCGTTGTTAGAAATCGGGCTAGCTCCAATAATCAAAGATTTTTTAAAAGACACTAAATTGCGTAAAGAACAAAAAAAAAAATTTGTAATTTCAAAATTATTTGTATGTATTTTAAGAAGGGATTACGACAATTTAAAAACCTTAAAAAAAAGCAAAAGTTTGAAGCTTAGCAGAAATTGTTTTTATAAATTGGACTTCCTTTAATATTCAAATATCTTTGAAAAGACACAGCTGACGAATAAACACCTATTTGAACGCAAACAGTTATATAATGTCAGTAGGAAGGCCCAAAAAAAGAAAATTTGCAATTATTACAAATGTTGATTCTCTATTTTGAAAAGCGATAACAACAATTCAAAAACTTTAAAAAAGAAAACCAAAAGTTTGAAGCTTAGTACCTATCGTTGTTAGAAATCGGACTAGCTTTAATAATCAAATATGTTTGAAAAGACTGCACTATGAAAAGACATTAAATTGTGTAAAGAGCAAAAACAAGTAATTGCAAAAATATTTGTATATATTTTAACAAGAGATTATAACAATTCAAAAACCTTAAAAAAGAAAACCAAAGATTAGAAGCTTACTAGAAATCGTTGTTAGAAATTGGACTTCCTTTAATAATCAAATATCTTTGAATAGACGCAGTAGGAACAGACGTTAAATTGCGTAAAGAGCGAAAAACTAGTAATTGCCAAAAAATTTGTATATATTTTAACAGGGGATTACAACAATTCATAAACCTTAAAAAATAAAATCCAAAGTTTGATGCTTAGTAGAATATCGTTGTAAAAAATAGGCTTAATTTAATAAACAAATATCTTTGAAAAGACCGCAGTATGAAAAGACAGCAAATTATCTGAGGTTAGAAGACAAGCGACAATGATAATCCATATATAGAAGCGTGCCGGGGACTGGCGGTGAAGCCGCCGGTCTCCTGGTACTAGTTATACATGATTATAGTTAAATATATAAATATTATTAAACATAACTATGTTTAGCATTGTATAAGAAATAAGTAATTGCTTATTTCTTATTTATTTTATTATCCTATTTTCAGAAGTGTTCTTTTTATAGGCTCGTCTCTTACTAGCATATTCCTGTGCATGGAATACTGCGAGCAGGATTTGGCATCTCTTTTAGATAACGTGAATTCAGCGTTTTCAGAGTCGGAAATCAAATGTATTATACAACAACTTTTTATGCGTTTAGACTACATGCACAAGCGATATATTGTTCATCGCGATTTGAAGGTTTCAAATTTACTTCTGACGGATACTGGAATCCTAAAAATAGGTATTATCCTCTTTTATGTGTACATAATAATCCATAACAATCCATAATAATCCCTTTTGTTTGCTAATCGTGCGTTTGAGGAAGTTAGTAATGTCGTTGTTTGACTGTATATTGTATCGTGGATACTGACAAGGGGTAATTGCCCACTTGGAAAGAAGAAGACGTTATAAGGTGTTATCATGGTTGCGGGGTCAAAAGAAAGCTATTACAGAACGAACTCTAGTCCATTCTAACTGAAAATTTAAAAGACGTTTTAAAAAAAAATCCTGTCAAGTGAGGAAGAATTGGCATTTAAAGCTAATTCGGGAATGGTAATTATTATTTTGATTTGTCGTAATGGTAAAAGTTTATTACGAAAATTACACAAAGAAATGAATATAAAGGCGACAAAGGGTCTATGGCCAGTAAATGAAAACGAAAAAAAAAATCGAACAAATATTTTGCCACGCATCTTCAGCGTAGAAAATAAAAATAAAAACTAAAACTAAAAAATATATATAAAAATAAAATAGACTAACCTAAAATACATAATATACAATTACTTAACATTTACAATTTGTAGCTATCTTCATCAAACCACAAAAGTAACTGGATACGAAAATTAATATATACATAACTTTGAAAAATAGCTCGAAACCCCTCGGAAACAGTGTAGGATCAAAACAAAAACTCAGATTCCTGCAATCAATCAGTTTCCTCCGACCCTCGCACAAGTATGAACCATTTCTTTTTATGCCTGCCATGCGACAGGCTTTGCTGCTAAAATAATATATTTTTCTGTAGACCCATCTAGGCTGGTGCTGTGATTGTTACCCATATGAACCCTCATTAGTAAAATTTATACTTATTAAATTTTACACTTAACAATCCCGTTCTCGCCCACCTTCGAATCTTAATTACCATAGCTGAAAACCCTACATGGAAGTAATACAGTCCGCCATTTGGAGCAACAAGGAAAATCACTTTTCGATTTGGAAGCAGTGATGTGCAGGAGCGTATCTAAGGGAGGGAGGTAGGGGGAGTGGTCCCTTCCCCCCGTAATTTTTTGTCTCACTCGTCAGAGCCTAACAAAAATGCACATGTACAAATTTTGGGGCGTCTTTAATTTTTATTTTGCACCCCCCTCCCCCTTAAAAAAAAATCCTGGCTACAGCCCGGGTGATCTATCTACTTTTTTCTCTTATTGTTTTTTTTTTTGCCGCTAGTTTTGCACTGAATTGAAATGTAATAAGAATATAAAATGATAAATATTCACATTCAAATCTTGGTAATAACAAAGTTGTGGTAGAACTTGCCAAATCTCCCTCTCCCCAATTTCCTGGCAACGTTTATATGTTGGTTATATTGTGTATTGCAATGATTCTTTGATATATCAAATGAATGAGAACTGAATACGACAGTTAGAGTATAAAAATAATCATTCGTAGTTTAAAGGTTTTTACCACGGCACAGTGTTTAAGGGGCCCTAATATTAATGTACATGGTAGTAGTTCAAATTATTGTGTGGTGAATGATAAGAAGGATATCATTTTTACTGCCTGGCCCCATGAATGACGGCGCTCAGCCATCATTTTGATGTCACAATTAGAAGTAAAATATTCATATTCAAATCTTTACAGAGACTTGGAATTATAACTGTTCGTCCTTTGGTGGCACCATGGTTTTGACCTCGTCCTGGTAATACTGAACCCCAGCTGCATCTCAACAAACTCTAGGGCTGAAGCAAGGACCTTTGTAGTCAAGAAGCGTCGTTAATCTAATGCATGCATACTCTAATACTGTTCATGTGTTTTCATTCGAATCATTCCATGTTTCTTGAATCATTCTGATAAACCAAAATAAAGGGATTTTATAGCAAATCAAATCAGGGTTTACAGATTGAAGTTTTATGTTTTGAGAAGCTTTTTTATTTGTAATTCCTACTTATTCGGGTTTTCATACAACAAAATCTTATATTTAACAATTTCCAAAATTTTTTGTAGGACGTTTAAAACTATTTCTTGGAACGGTGCTCAACCAATTCGATTGTACTCATAATAAGCTAACTTTTAGTAATATCTGAGATTTTTGTAGGAAGCAAAAAAAAAATAATATAATACTTAGCAACTTCCAAGGTTTTTCTTAGGAAGCTAAAAAACGTTATTGGAACCCGATTCGGCTGCTTAGCGAAAGCAGGTTTAAACCAGAATAAGCAAATATTCAGCAATTTCCTAGGATTTTTAGGAAGCAAACCAAAAGTTTTAGGAACTCGATTTGGGTTTTTTCCAAATAAATTTATAATTTTTTTTACAGGAATCAAATTCAATTTCTCACCTGAACCGGGTGAGAAACAGAAAAGGCTGAGGTTTAATAATAAGGCCTCGTGTGCTGATAGTGTGGTAAATGAGTCTTTTAAATACAGAGGTTGCAAATTTGTGAATAAATTACTGAAGAATATGAAAATTTATTTTTGAAAAAGGGAAAGTACCTAGCGATTTTTAGAAAAATCAATTAAACCCCTATTTATGAAGCTGATAAGAGTAAGTGTGACAATTATAGAAGCATTAACTTGGTTTCTATAGGTCTCAACCGAAATAATTGCATAGTTTTTTCTTCTATTTTTCAATGGCTGTTATCCTTATAGACCCTTTATAGATCCTTATAAACCCTTTATAGCCCTTATAACCTTATGACTATATACAGAGCCTATATACCTTAGCCCTTATAATATAGCCTATAGCCCTTATAACCTTATGACTATATACAGAGCCTATATACTATATACCTTAGACAGTGAAAACAGGTACAAAAGTCTAGATATTTTGATCACATATACCTATTTGAACGTATATTTGTTCCGTACACCCAATTTGAGGAAGACCTGCTTTTCAGTTGCCCCTACATGGTTTGCTGAAAATGATGATCTTTGGTAATGTGTCATCTTTCATCCACAGAGTGTATCCTAACCATCTCCATCATTCTCTCATTATAGCCTTAGAAAGCGGGATAGAACCACATTTTTTGTACAGGTTATTTTTTGGAAAACAGATAGTCAGACGGGTACCCCAAACAATCCGTAGTCAGTTCCTCTGAGAAACATCCTCTTCCGTCTTTCGGAGCGCCAACGTTTCAGACCCATACTTGACCACTGATATCACTGTAGCTTCCAGTATCAGTAGAGATGCATTATTGAGTCCCGTACGACCCACGTGGTTCGTACAGCATTTTTAATGCTGACGGGGGTCCTAATATGGTCATAGAGTCCCTAGGGAGAAAGATTACGTAATGGGGTCAATGACCTCTTTTTCCAAGGTCGATTTATTTGATGTTTCTATGTGTAATAGCTCCGGGGCGATGGTTGTACATGCGCATTGAATTCTAACGGGAACAATGTTATTGATCTGGGACTCGAGGGGGACGTGAATTTCCGAGAAAGTGATTGCGTAATCGATTGGGAATGTCATGGTGTCCAGAAATAGTATTTGTTGTTGTTGCTCTAGGCAATGTTATGACTTTCCCGGAAACAGTTAGATCACGTGTTTCCTTCTCAGCCAATCAGCGAGTCGGATACATACTCCTTCTCAGCCAATCAGTGAGTCGGTTACAAATTATCGGAGGAGGGAATATAAGGAAGGGATTTTTGATGTAGTTTTATTAGTCTGTGAATAGAAATAAAAGGAGTAAGAACAGTTTGACTTTACTCATTTGGATATACATTTGTGTGTGTTGACGATGAGTGGAATGTTTACACTATTAGAAGTTGATCTTGGAGTCGATTATAATGATACCATAGCATCAAGCACTGCAGTGGAAATCACGAAAGGGTCGCGGCTTTTTCTGGAATGGGATGCAGTATATTCACGATATGTAATATCCTTGAACAAATTCAAAATGAAGGACCAATTATGTTTTGCTGCAAAGGTTGATATCGCGCATGTGAATAGGCTTCAATGTGCTTTAAGTGCACTGGTGAAACATGTTGAGGACAATAAACAGTATCGCTGATTGTACATGCTATGTATTACTGTTGTTGCTGTTGTTGATGTAATTATTCAATAAAATTGTTTCGAAATCGAAAATGTTCTCTTTCATTTCTGGTTAGGGCTAACGAATCAGGGTCAGTCTAGAGTCAGCAGTTGGAGTGAAAGGACTGAAAAATGAATAAATTTGAGAAAGAGAGAATTAGATCAAATCTAGTGTTTATGGAAAAAACATTTGATATTGGATGATGATTTTCTCGAGTTATCTCTTAAACAAAGGATATTCTATTGTCGGGGAACACTTGACAATATAATGAGGAGTGATTCTCCCCCATTGGACTATTGTATGAAACTTTTAAAGTGTGATTCAAATGCTTATAGTCAATTTATTGATATATTAATTGGAACAAAGCAGAATCATATTGTGGATATACTTTTGAAAATATTGCCAATGGATTCAATGTAGATGGCTCCCCCATCATTCGGAAGAGGTAACGTCACAGAGCTACTCCTCTCTCCCACCATTTCCCTCTCATTGAATTTATCGAACGAAGAGGATCAGTTTCGTTTTAGCTGTGAGTGAGTTGACATCGGAAACCGAAAAATGTTCTATATATGTCAATTTTGAATTTATACTCTTGGCAGTTGGAATAATTGTGAGAAGTGTAAAATTATTGATGACTATAGTGAAAAGTGTAAATTATGTAATCCTTGTAAATTAAATAGAGGCTATGCAGTACAAATTAAAGGATGTAATTTATGTCTTGAGGAGGTGTGTGACTCTCATCCTAGAGGGCACCTGTGCTCCAATTGTCACAATGATAAATGTGATCAGTGGGAGAATACTTACCCCCAATATGATTGGAAAGAATCCTAAACGTGATTTTAGTTTATTTCTACGAAATTGGTATCGTCACGGATTTAAATTATTCTGGGAAGAGGAATCTGGTCTACGATTCAACTGTTGGGGTAACAAGACAATTTGGTTTCTACGTTATCGTTGTGATGACACCACCTGCTATGACTATAAACCAAGTGATTTTTATTTGGCTGTGACGGAATGTGATTCACCATTTGAAAACACTGTATGTGATATTGCTTCAAATAGACAGATTGAAACTCGTGAATTTCATAATATGAATGCAAATAGTATAATTGACTATACAAAGAGATATGACAAGAGTGAAGTTACATTATACTGTAGAAAATGTGACCCTGACTTTGCAGTCAATCAAGATCAATGTACAGTGAATCCAAATGATTTACCGGCATTAGTGGTTCACGACAGTTGCCTATACATCGAAGATGAAGAAATCTAAAGTGAAGATTTAAAGACATTGTTGTATATATATGCATTTTATTAATAAACAAATTCACAAACATTTTTTAAGCACTTTACTCTTAGGGCACTGAAATCAATACTGTATAGGTCTGAGAGGATATTTTCCACTAGAAAGTCGTTCAGACGGGGATTGTTACTATAAATGTGGAGAAACTGCTTGTAAGTAGAGTCGTAGTATCGGAATACAAAATATATTAGTGTATGAAAGCCGAAGCTTTTAGTCGTTCGATCCTGAACCTTCTTTCAATTTTGAATAATAGTTTTCCCACTGCTCTCAATCTAGCTGCTGATGTGAGGCGTGTAGAATGTATAGGGTAGACCAAGAGGATAAAAAAATTTAATCGTCTTCATTGTTTGAAAGATGCACAGCCAATGACCCGTCAGCACAGTCGACGGACTGCTATTAACAATAATCAAGGTATTGTTGACACTTTGAATTTTTCCAAGAAAGTCTAAGGGTAGACAATAGGATTTGTACTGAGACATGTAGGGGTCCATATTAAATACATTGATTATTTGACTGGTGTTCAAGGCGCCAAGTCTAGTAGAACACTGCCTTCGGGAGTGATTTCCCAATAGGTTTCATATTGGTTTAGTGAGATTAGTGCAATACTCTCTGCCAATAGGTTGGCAAATGTACACTCTAAACACATACTCCCCGTACGTACTATACTCATATCCTGTGTACCCGACAAATCCAGTACAATGATACCAGGTGTTTTAGCAAACATATCTTCGGTTATACCATTTTCAAATAGTTGTAAATCATGATATACGGTTTGCATGGTCAGCTCGTACAATGTTCTATAGGATTTATCAAAAGATAGATTGTAGAGTGGGATGCCGTTTACTTTGCACACAAGAGATGAAAGTCCAAACATCTCGAATTTATGTGGACATTCAGTCCATGATCCTATTGCACTGGAGCTTTTTACAAAGGCCAAAGCCAATTTCGATGGGATTTCGCCATTGATAAAGGATGAGTCGGTGAAGGTGCGTGACCCCACGGCAATATGACGTTGATTGGTGATTGTATGAGGAACAAGTAGTTTAATATTATTTCCATTGGCTCTCAGTTTTTCCACGGCCAAAGCAACAGAACTCATAACCTGTTGTTTGCGTACATGAAGTATTGCTGAGGTGAGGGAGAGACTTACATCGTGATTAGCAGCAAGTTCATTTATCAATATGAAATTGGAGGGTGCAAGCGTCAATTTTATTTCCACTTTAACATTTGGTGACAGACATTGGGTATATTAAATATTTAATTATATATTTTTACAACTATCTGTAATTAACTATTTGTAGCATTTTTAAGTGAATATGTAATATAATTATAATAAATTTATTAATATACATTTTATTTGACTCTCAATAAATTCTATGAATTGGGTGTAATCAAAATGAGTTGCATATATCTTGTATAGTTTGAGAGATTGTTGCTTGTGCTCACCAGCGTGCCATTGATTTAGACACTGATTTGACTAAATAGATTTTGTAGTATACAATTTTCATAGGATATTCCATCGGCCCGAATTGGCATTGTATTATCAGATTTCCGGACTTTCATTTGTAAATCAATAAATGTCGAAGACAAGTCCATAAAGTAGTCTTCATTGGAATAAATTTGAAAGTGGATATTATCGGAGAGGGGTTGTTGTGGATAAAATTGTTCATAGTATCCATGCTTGACACTCACATCCACATTTTCAGCATTGAATAGATTCAATGAGGCGGTGATTGAAGGTTGAGAATCCTTATGCGGTAGGTAGGACATTTTAGGAGAAGAAATCTAGTTTCGATATAACAATTCTTTTCTTCCTGGGACTTCTGGTTACACTACGTGTCGGCTTTTTTCTTCTTTTCTTTGACAAAGGGGATGTCTTTTGTTTCCATCCTGAGTAGGGACTGATGAGTGATGCATTGTTTCTTGACCTTTTTAAGCCTTTACCATTCTGTTTTAATCTCTCGCCAAGGGTTCGCGCGCTGGACCTAAGATTTTCCGAAGCACTTTTTTTAAAATCCTTGCCAGAGCCCCAATCGTATAGTGTAGAGGATGCAAAATCCGTCGCAGCCGCTACAAGATATTTTCTAGCCAGGGGTAACGAAGAGCGAAACAGCTTAGCAAACCAGCTGCCAAGACCGTAGCCAGACATTGATGAGCGACCTTTGTAGTAGTTAATTCCATTGCCCCGGTGTCTTGGACCAAGAGCGTTCACATAGCAGTCAATATCAGGACAAGTGAATACCACTTTTCTATTATACATCTTGTAGTTGAATGATGGGTCGAAAATGGCATGTAATCACAGCCAACGCTTTTGAAATTGCTATTGGATCACCCAATTAAGTTCTTAGTGTTAACTGACAGAGTTCCAAATAGGAAGTGTTTAAGGGGATATACTGAAGATGCTTTATATTGTAGTGGTGAACATGTTCTTGATTGGTTTTTCGTTCAAGAACACGTAGGAGGGGAGCATTTGATTAACTAACCCGAAAGGTTTCCACGAACGATGCGTAGAGAAATATACAAGTGTCCGTGGAAAAGGCAAGCGGATAGTCAGTAAAACTGAAATTAGTGTTTCCGGCACTTTTACCATTGATTTTATTGAGCTTAAAGCCAAGAAAATCCTTTAGGTTATCATTGAGGATAACCTTTTCACTGACAATAGGTGAACTAATGTAGATCTTAGCCTCCTCCTTTGAATATTTGAAATGAAAAGCTCCTTTTTTATGAGTGGAAATTCTTTTATTAATAGTACGACATAAATCATTCCTACAGGTGAGGTCCTCGTAGGGTAATTCAATATATAGATAATCCATCCAATTGATTTTTTGAATTTGTTCTTGATCGCCTGATGGTGGCGACCAATCATAGGGTCTAATTTTTATTTCATATTTACGATCCTTTCTCAGGATGTCAGAGGTATTTTTGAGAATACAGTCCACAAGAGCCACTTCATACTTTCCGCCGAATTTGATGGTGGGGGAGAGTTTTGTCCAAAAATCACTTGTTCTATTCAGATCATTGTAGAGAGGATCAGAAACATTGGAAATGAAAGTCACATAGAAATCATTGGGCATTGCCGATGTCTTCAGCACTGATCCAAGAAACAAAATCCGAGTTGTATCCTAGCCATCGAAAGAGCAAGTGTCTCTTACCATGGCATGTACGACTCTTTAATATCTTTTCAATTTGATAAATTCCACTAGTGTTTCTAACTTTTTGCAGCTCATATTCATAAAAACCACCGAGAATCTCATCATCTTTGGTGTCTCGCAGTCGATATGTTATGGGTATGGTGTCCAGGATTTTGGACACTTTAAAAAGTTCGGTGCTCCATAAATAATTCCTCTTTTCAAAAATATTGGTGGTTCTATTAATTCGAACTGTATCACCAACATTGAATTTCTTCTTTTTTTTCTCTTTTTCACCATTGGAGTATTGCTTTAGAAAAGCATCAAATGTATTTTCACTGTAGTGAACATCCCGAGGGCTTGAGTTGGACAGAGATCGATGGGGTCGTTGATTATATATCTGCATGATTTTATCTAAATCATGAATAAAAGCCGGTGTATTTTTCAATGTACAATATCTTGTAATTAATAGACGACTCGTTCTTATTAATCGTTCGGCCAATGCAGCCTTTATAGGGCTGTGACTATGATAGAGTATTGTATTATATTTCAAAAGAACCTTTTGCACATGGGGATTAACAAATTCACTACCACGATCCGATTGAATTTTTCTATAGGAATCCTGTTCTAGAATACTTTCAATGGCCCGAGCAACTTCAACACCTCTCTTTGACCGTAGTGGAATGGCATAGGCATACCGTCTAAAGACACTGATTGTCACTAGAATATATGTGTAGGGTGCATTGTGACGCCGTTGAAGTGTGTCTAAAGTTAAAAGATCCGTTTGCATTATAGGCAGAGGGAAAAAGGCTTTAGTTTGTCGATATTGTTTACTGCGAAGCCTGTGATTCCGATGTAGTGTGTAACTCGGCTCATTTTCTAGATACTCTTTTGCATTTTTCAATGTGGTGGTGCCGGAGACTGCTTTGGAAAGCGTTTTGGGAGAACTTAAACTCCCCGCTTCGCCAATATTTTCATAGACACCTTTCAAAACTTCATCCATTTTGAGCGTAAACACGTAGTGTAATGCCCACTCCCCTTTTGCACACTGGCGGGCGAATCAATTCGTCTTCGCTTTTGACTAGCAGCCACAGGTGTTGTAAAATCATTGCTGATAGTATCTTCAAATATTGAATCTTCTTCTTTTTTAAATGATGGTGTTGGAGGAGGAATATATTCTCTTAGTTTCTTTAGAATTTGCTTATTGCCAATAAGACTTTTGGGAAAGTTTGATGCACACAGAAAGGTGTATAGATTATCGTCAAAGGATAAGAGTCCTTTACGATTCGTCACCATATCACAAATTAAATCAACTAGATTATAACTTTTTCCCTGAATTATAATTCGTTTCCCTGTGCTCTCGACTTGAACTTGATGCTCACCGCCAGTTTCCAAAATGAGATAAGATAATACTCTTTTACTGTGTTCTCGATATGTGAATGGAAATAGGTTTACAATTTTCGATAAACTCGACATAGATTCCTTCCTATTTGGTGCTGCTGCAGAATCTTGAGGAGATGTTTCGGGTGTAGGAAGATCTGTGATGAGCCTCTCACTATAAGTTGTATGTTTGTCCACACGTCGCAATGCATCTTGAAGTAAAAGCAGTTTTTGTCATCGGCAATATTCTCGTCATTAATGAATTTGTTTAGATTGTCTTCAAAATGTCCCATGGGCGAGAGGACAAGTTCAAATGGTGTCAATTTATATGTTTTTGCCATCTAGAGAAAACTGTTTACAAGTCCTACAATTATTGGCAGCAAAAGTGTAAAATACATACCACCTGCTTGGAGAAGCTGTGTTCGTTTAAATTTTTTTCCCTTGTTTTTTAAGGCTAGAGCGATTAAAGTGGAATGACGGTGCATTGTATTCTGTTTAAAATTTTCTAGCAATCGATATATACACTCGGGCAAATTTTATAATATTTCGCATATTAGATTAATTACATCTTTTTCGAAACCATGTTTAAGTATGGCCTTCCTAAGCAATGGTTTTGAAGTGCTTAAAACGGAAAACAGATGCCGCTGTTCGTGTAGTTTCTTCAGTGTCATAATGGTGACTGATAGTCTTTTCTACTGTTCACCAGAAGATATACTGTAATTTCATTTTTGAAAATGTCGGTGACTACACGTAGATCCTCGGGCGTGCTCTGATTAAGATCCAGCAAAATGTAACCGTTGGGCTTGCTTTTCGCCTGTGTGTACGCTGACAACAGAAATTTCGGGGCGCGGGTGTATATCTGCTTTTTGTGATTTATGCGCTCGCTATAATCACGAACGACTCGATAGATAATATAGACGGTGCAATTCAAAGCAAGGGTTCGCATACATTTGCTCTGATGAAACAGATTGTGTAGAACCAGAGTAACGGAAATGTGTTCATGATGGGAGCGAACGGTGAACAATTGTAGCATTTCCTGTGAGAACTGTTCAATGGATTCAGCCAAATCATCAATAATCAGCCACGAATTCGGTTCAATACTATTGAAAACATCAAGTCCCCTTATGAATTGTATTGGTATGGTTGTGGCAATATCTTTTATTTTATCATAGGACTCCTGCCAAATACTATAGCAATAGTAGATTTTTTTCGGCTTTTCCAAAAACATTTTATCGCAATTTTGAATTATTCTAGCTAAAAGCGTTGTTTTCCCTGACATTGACGGACCACACAGAAATGATCTGGAGTGTGTTTTCAATTGATACTTGCTGCTGACAGCAGTCGAAATGCAAATAACTGTAAATCATATGTGCTCAATGACTAATTAGCAATAATTTTCCCCATGGATCTATCTATTCAAGAACAAAAAAAAAACAATATTTCATGGCAGCATTTATTTCGACACTGCATGAAAACATTTGCAGTCAACATGAACAACGATAAAAATAACACTTGTTCAACGTGACATAATTTCATGGTAAACATTAAAACTCTATTTGTTTAACATGAACAATGATAACACTTTATAAAAAAAAAACACTTTTGTCCATCAGCAGCACTTTTTGTCTTTAAACACTTTTCTGTACAATAACAACACTTTTCTGTACAACATCTTTTTACAAAACTTTTCTGTACATCACTTTTTTTTGTTAACTTAAACACTTTTCTATACAATAACACTTTTTATACAACAGAAAAAACACACAAGGGAATATGAACTAGCACAGTTGAACTTGATTATGAATTTAACGGTGGGGTCCCCCCCCCCCCGGGAGGCCGCGGGGCCGAAGGCCGGCCGGCCGCGGGCGGGGATCCCCCCCCCCTGGGCGGCCGCGGGAAGGGACCCCCCCCCTCCCCCTCCCCCCGGGAGCGGCGGTGGAAAAACAATAGTTGTCGTCACTGCTATGGGTTAGTGGTGATGGTTAGTGCTTGGGTTAGATGAACAGTTGGTTAGGTTAAGTTATGTACACGTTGGGGGGTGGGGAGTTCGGGTTAGGTTAATTTATGTAGATCGAGTTACTAACGAGATTCTATGCAATACACCCTGTATGAAATACCAGAGTGGCCATGGGGTAGAACACTCACACCATCTTTGAGCACATAGACCTGGTGAGATATGGATGACATCACATTCTTCTCCACTCTCACAGTATCATTTCTATACTGTAAAGAACAAATTGCAAGCACTTGTGCTTTCGGCACTAGGATACTTTCTACACAGTCTCTAGACACGCTCAAGTTAAAATTGCTCTTTACAAAATGTGTAGGCACCCCTTTACACGCCTTCTTTTCATCCCCACTATGAGTTTCCACGCAATAGACTTTGGGGCCCGGGAACACCCCCTGGATATTAAATCACTCCCCGTCTCTGATTTTAATTTTAATAGTTGGTTGGGGGCTTGACGTTTCACCAACTCGGGGTAGAGCGATGGATTCCAGTTGGTGAAATCCATCCTCAAGCTGATGTGTTCCCCATTTTGCAAATCACCCAATAAATCCAATTCAGTCCCATTTACCTTTAACAGCAGAGAATCTGTATCACCATAGTAAACTTGAACCTCCCCTCCCGTGGCCATTGCACCTTGCACACATTGTAAAAGAACGACGACATGAGCTTTTTTGAAATTTCTAGTACTGAACTGCCTCCTGCGATATTCTTGTTCAGTACTACATTTCGCTTTCGCCTGTGTAAAAGAGCCATGCCAGTCTCTATGCTCGTGAACGATGTAAAATTGGGGTCGGCAATAATTCGTGCACACTCTAGAGGATCAGTCACGACGTCACAGCGAGATCTATTCCGTACACTTTCACACATTTTGCCAAACGCTGAATTTAGAATGAGTTTATACATTTCCTTCTCCACCTTTGAATTTGCCTTAGAGCGTTTATCGACAAAGGTGTCGATAAACGTTTTCAAGTAGGGTCGCTGATTGAACTGCAGGACCCTGTGTATTTTGGTGATTTTGAAAACGTGGCTAACCATCCAATGCAAAAGCACATGGTGAACAAAGAGAGTATCTGTAGGGTCTAAATCAGCAATCAGTGTCTGTTTAGAGGGAGTCCAATGTATCCCCGCCTCCACAAACAATTAACAAGTGTAGGGACTCAGAGAGTCCCCGCTCACCGGTCGATTGATACAGGGATAAACAAAATCTTTGACTGAGTCGTGAAGCGCCAGCGGAATGTGACTGTCAACTTCAAAGAACCATCCTTGTGGCCCATTGTCCTCGACGGTGGTAATGTCGGGGAACTCACAAGGATTCTCAAGCCATCGATAGTTCCCACACGGCAAAGAGTAGTGTGACATTGCCGAGGGGTACAATGAGTTCATGTCCAAGAACACTGCATTTGACTTTGCACCGGTGCTTTGTCCGCTCGGATCGGTTGATAAGACGCGGTCCCCATGAAAAACATACCCTCCCCGCATTGAACGCTCTACAAAAAGGTGCTGATCTATGTCGGTGATTAGGCCTATTTCCTCCCTGCTAATTTTTAAAATTAAATCCATCACTAAATGGGGTGTAGAAAAATAATAGCCTATATCTAACCCGGAGTCTGAATAGATCTGGTCTGTGTTCTTACAGACTATATCCAACAGAGTTAGAACGTCACTGGCCAAGTAGAGTCTACAATAATCACACCCATTTTTACAATCCCCCTTGGACAACACCTTCTTGGCAAACTCATACTCCTCGGCTGTGCATTCACTGTTGGTCAGTGAATTGTAAAAAGCTTCAATTGGAGGTAGTTTTTCCTCGCTTAAGCGAGCGCCAGAACAGTAATAGTCGTATGCGTATATACCTTTGCAGGTCAACAGATCATAAATTTCACTGTCTGGAAAGTGCTGTTTAAGCAAGGGAAATATATCAAAATTGTCGCTTTTCTGCACTTTAATCAATTGACTCAATGCCTTGGGGAAAAAACTAAAGGAATCTAAAAACCTAATTTTATTCCATCACATATGCCCATTATCCACTGCCTGCCATTTCAGCTCGAGAAGCAATAACTTCTCAGCTGATTTGGGAATTATCTTGTAGGTAGATGAACTATTTACCCAAGAACAATCTACTCCCCCTCCCTCCCTATTCATACGTGCCAGTGCCGTTAAAATAAATTTTAAATCATAATTGGAATTATGAATAAAAACAGGGATAAAAACTGTTGGCTAACATTTAAATTACACGATTGATGCGCAACTCCTCTAAAATTACTCCCTCCCGAGGATATTTCCTGCCACAAATGGTCATGATCTCTGACTTTCCCCCGCCCCCCCCGTGTGCCGTTAGTCCCCTTATCCACCTCATCAAACGCACCCGTACCAACCCCACCGATTTTTTGATTTTTAATAGCGGGACGATCCTCTGCGGACAGCACCACTTGATAATGAGTATTTTTCAAACGAGAAATAGCACCATTAGCCATGCCAATCAGTTTAGTCAACGCCTTGACCATGCACTCCCCGTCATCCACTGTTTCAATTATTTCTAACAACTGCAGGGTGTTAGATCTATCTCTTGGCGCGTGGGCGTAGAACACTGCAATAGCCAGATGTTCTTTGACTCGGTTTGGATATTTTGTGTCATTCATCTCCATCAGCTTAGCCTCACAATCCAAAGATATTTTGTTGCACTGGAGAAGGGTCTTTTGGAAATTTTTAAAACGTAGAATGGCCCTATCCCCTGAAACCGTTTCCACTGTCTGATATCCATGCCGTCTACAATGCTTCATGTGATCCCGTAGTTTTGTATCACTACGGAATCTAGATAGGCATGTTGGACAGTAGAAACATTCCCCCCTCAGCTTACCCTCCCCCAGAACTCTACTAATGTCAGTGATAGGGTTAAAATGACCGATTGTGTTCGGTTGACTAGGTGGTGTGTAAAACAACCAAACCCAGTGTTTAACCAAATCAACTGACGGACTCCGTACGGGGAAAACCACCACCTTCTTTTTTAAACGAGCCCCATCTTCAAATTCAGTTTCATATTGTACAACAGTAACGCCGATATTTAAGTGAACATTAGCCCTGTCAAACATGTCAATAGATCTAAGCGTCACTGGATATTTCCCCTCTAGACAAGAAAAATCTACAACTGGGAAATCGGACCATTCTTTCCCTTGTACAGACCAGTTGTCTAAATTCTTCCTGGTAGCGTCCCGAGGTAGAAGCTCGAATGTTGAGATGAGGAAATCATATCTGAAACACTTTTGACATGTTTCAAAACAAATCAACTGGACACCTTTACAACCCTCTAGATCTGGATTATATTTTAAAACTACTGACCCCTCAGACTGACCCCCGCCTGCCCCCCCTCTTAAAATAAAATCTTTCTTAATTTTACAAATATTTACGCTTAAATTTTCAACAAAAAGAACTAGAGACCCACTACTGTTTTCATTAAAGTTCTCGAGATGCGTTATAATTTGATCGACCCAATCCATGAAAGCTCCCTCAAAATTTTCTAAATTTGAATAAACCAAACGCATCTCGGAATGTACAAAATGATAATAAACCTCACTTTTCCCCTCATTCAAATAAAACACTTTTAAAACAATAGAGACCTTATTTGAATCCCTCCCCCACAACTGAATTTGATTCTCCAGAAGTGCACAAATTTTGTATACATAGGCATGCAAAATTTATATAGGGTTATATACAAATTTTCAAGACACAAGTTAATTAAAAGGGTCACCAAACATTGCAGTGAAAACAACTATATTATTTAAAATTTTGTTGGACAGCTGAAAGTCTGGGAGAGTTGTATCCCCCGCTCCCGCGGGGCGATTATCCCCTCCCCCAAGCTGTTCAAAAATATGGCTATGGGGAGCCGCGTCATTCGATTGAAGGGGGGAAATGTTCATGTAATCTGAGGGGGAAGGGTTTTCCCTCAATCCACTGACAAAATCATTCAAAAGCTGCCTTGTATTTGGACTTAGCAGTGCTAAGTCTGAATCTGAATTATCTACATTACCCTGCTCAACTGCGCTATTATCTACATTTAAAAAATCACCTAAAAAGTCGTCAATATTATCTGGAATTTGATGTAAATCATCCCATAGTGAATTGTTGGGGGGCTCCATGTGTGCCTCCTCTCCTTCTCCAACTGACGAGCAGGGGGGAGATGGGGAGTATGGAACCAGGATCAACCTACAAATGAAAAAATAACTTATTTTCAAAGTGTTCAAATCATCCCTACTGCTTTTAAAATTTGGATTATTATTGCTTAATAACATTTGGTTAATACAACTGAAGATAATCTAAGATATGACACTATAGATGAAAAATAACTTATTTTCAAAGTGCTCAAATCATCTCTACTGCTTTTAAAATTTGGATTATTATTGCTTAATAACATTTGGTTAATACAACTGAAGATAATCTAAGATATGACATAGAAGGCGACAATTTGTTCGTTTATTTTCAAAGTGTTCAAATTTTTTTTTTTTTTTTTCGGCACTCCCCCCAGCGCTCCCCCTAACCGTGCCCCACAGCGCGTCCCCGACCATCCGTGGCGCTTTTCGGAGCCACAGCGCATCCCTGTGGCACTTCCCTGACCCGTGGCGCACCCCACCGGCGCTTCCATAACCTTGCCCCCACAGCACTCCCCGGACCCATCGGCGCATTCCGGGCTCCGCGGCTCCCAGCCGTTTACCTAATGCCCCAAAAAACCATATTGTTAGGCGGCATAAGTCGTTTCGCCTACTTCCCATAGAGGTTGTCTATTACTCCAAATGAGCCTAGATTATTTTTAATCGCGTGTCTGTTCTCTGGGAAACAGTACAATTAAATTCGAGAACCGTTAATTCTTATTCAGGAATGTCTCTCCATGCAAAATCATGGCAAGTTGATCTAGACAATCGTTACGCAAATTAGAATTAGGCCTATGTGTAAGAGATTGCAATGCTATAATCTCTGTCCAACACAAATTGAGTGGGGGGAAAACATCTTTTAAAATCTATGAAATTTTAATTTTACAGTGTTGAAAAAAAAAGCGAAAAGCGAAAAGATGGAGGAAATGGGTAGAAACTAATCAGGTTTTGAAAAACCGTGGTCTTTACTTGATAGCCACCTCATAGAAAATTATTTTTAAATAAAACGGCAGTTTATAACGCAAAGGCAGTTTTCTATGAGGAAATTATGTCCGGGATATAGTATCCCTTTTCGGCTTCACTACGAGCCAATTCAGCAGACTGCTGAATGTATGCGATAACAGTGACCTGATTTAAAAGGGGGGGGGGCAATGTCCTTTAAAATCTCTGACATAATTTTACTGTGATGAAATAAAAGGTTTACTTCTAGGCCACTTAAAACTATAATATTCTAGCAAAAATATCATTTTGTGATAAAAAGGTTCTCAAACAGTAAACTAGAAAATTAGCTAAAAATATTATTATGAGATAGCGGCGAAGCGATAGCAAAGATTAGAAAAAAGAGTGGTTTCTTTGCAAAAAATTACATTTAGATATGTAATAGTGGGGTTAATATCTCACAGAGATAAGTTTATATTGGGATTGAAAAAGAAAAAACATTGGAAGAAATAGAAAGGTAGGAAAAAAATACTCACATTTGCATATCCCGGCTGCACTTGGGCGCCAGATGCCCCGGGTAGTGCAAGTTGGAGGGCAACCTCACACTCTTGTGTAATTATGGCAACACTATCAGTGGCTTGCATAGATGTGGTGGCGATGTCACTGGCTTGTACAGATGACCCAGTGGGGTTAACCATCCTGTGAGCAGCCGTCCATTCTCTTTTTGGTTTTTGAACAGACTGTATTGCTGTCTGCATGGAGGACACAGGGGGCTGGTAAAGCGTGGCCCTGGATGGCTCAGCTCTTACGGATTGTATAGATGACGTGGGGGCTTGGTGTAGTGCACCCCTGGTTAACCCAGTATACCTTATGACGGAAGGCAGTGATACTCCTACAGGAGTCACTTCATTTAGCCTAGCCCTCTTGCTTGGTGGGTGGCATTCTTCATAATTGGCCTTAAAAAGAAGAGAAAAAATTAGTTTCAAAATAATATGCCCCTTTTTATAGAAAGAAAGTTAGTATCATCATCCATATAATTTTTTCTAGAAATGCATTTATCACTAAGAAGCCCCCTCCCCCTAAACCCAAAAGCACAGCAATAGATAAAATTTGCAAGAAATGCCCCTATTTTTACCATGCTGAGAAAATTTTTTTAATGTTTCCCGTCTATAGGTCCTTAAAATAGAAAAAAGATTGTTAGCATAGCAGCTTATAGGCCTAAATTACAATCTTGGATGTAAATGTACACATAATAAAGCTAATTTTTTTTCTTAGAAACCCTCGGTTCTCTTACAGCCCAAACGCTAAGAAACAGTTTTGTTTTTCATTTTAAAATGATGGTCCCCTCCCCCTTTCGCCAATGTCCTAAATATATTGTTAGATCTTAATTTGAAAATAACGAGATTTCATCGGTTCTCCAAAAAGAGATTATATATGCCTGCGCTTAATAAATTGCAATTGTCTGCATGAAACCGCTTTAATTTGACAGGAGAAAAACATCCCATTTTGATCTGAGAAACCTTTTTACAGGAAGTGCTTTAAAAGGGGTGACAGCTAATTTTAGCCACGCACTGGAGTCTTGTGTCAAAACAGAACGGCATTTTCACTAAAAATTGACAGAAGTCAGCGGTCACTTTAGCTGGAAATATCGATAAAAAGAGTATTATTTCTATTGCAAGAATTAAAGTCATAAGGAGTGGGGGGTTTAGATGGTTAAACAGAGCATATTTTATAGTCTTCTAACAACTATACAGATAGCATAGTGGAGTTTGTATTAGAGTGGGAGGCGGGGGGGGATTTAGCTGGAAATATAGAGGGAAGGAATTTATCAAAATGGTATTTCTTTTTGCGAGAATTTGGGGTTGTAAGACAATGGTGGGGGGGGTTAGGTTTTTGAGGGTAATAGAATATATTTTATGTTTTCCATTGATTATAATGATGTTTGTATGGTTGGGGGGGGATTTGGGGTAAAGGAATATATTTACGTTTTAGCTGAATATACTGGAGGATGTCCAAGGAAAATTCGTTTGAAAATAAAAAATGTACTTACATTGCAAATTGAAGTTGCCAAGGCTTCTAATTCATCAATAATTTCTTGTGTTCTATCCATTGTGTTACAATACTTTCTGATAATTGAATCACATTGCATGTCCGTTATATACGAAATCTCACGGGTGAATTGTTATGTAACGGTTAAAATAATATGTAAGCACGTCTCTGATTGGCTGAGAAGGAGTATGTAACCGACTCGCTGATTGGCTGAGAAGGAAACACGTGATCTAACTGTTTCCGGGAAAGTCATAACATTGCCTAGAGCAACAACAACAAATACTATTTCTGGACACCATGACATTCCCAATCGATTACGCAATCACGTTCTCGGAAATTCACTTCCCCCTCGAGTCCTAGATCAATAACATTGTTTCCCGTTAGAATTCAATGCGCATGTACAACCTTCGCCCCGGAGCTATTACACATAGAAACATCAAATAAATCGACCTTGGAAAAAGAGGTCATTGACCCCATTACGTAATCTTTCTCCCTATGGACTCTATGACCATATTAGGACCCCCGTCAGCATTAAAAATGCTGTACGAACCACGTGGTTCGTACGGGACTCAATAAGGCATCTCTACTAGTATCCTAGTCTTGTTGCGCGGATTTATCTTCCTATTCTTCCAAACTTATTTCAACTGTGAAAAAGACCCTGGGCCTTGACTATTCCAATTTTAATATTTTCGTTGCATCCACACTAAAAATACTACCGAGATAAGTGAAGCTTTCCACTTGGTCGATCTTTTTCGTTACCCAAAATCACCTCTTTACCCTCACTTATTCCCAGTCTGAGCAACTTAATCTTTTTAACATTAATTTCCAAGAGTATTCTTTGCGCCCTGAGCCGTCAAAGCCTCCAAAAATCATTCATTCTGCTAATATTTTCATCTAGGATGCTCAAATCATCGGCATAATCGAAATTTTGGGAAGTTTTACTTTCCCATTTGATTCCATACTCTCCCATGATCTTTCCTGTGTTTCTTAGGACAAAATCCATCATCATGATCTATATAAATGGGGGTAGAATGTAACCCTGCTTAACTATTGGCTCAGTACGAAACCAGCTACTAATATCTTTTTCTGCCTCAACCACAGCAATGGTATTCTCGTACATAGTACTAGTGGCTTTACTGTTTCTATCTGGTATACCGTACAAGGGTAGAACATTTACTACACCTCTTCTATCGGCTAAATGAAAACCTTGCTCATAATCTATAAAACTGAAGACTAAAGGGATTCGTCGATTAATATAAGAGAAAAAATTTGGCCGACCCAACCTCTCCCCTTCTTATAATCACATCTTTCTTCTCTTAAAACTGTATCTAAAGCATCTCTAAATTGAAAAATGTATCATCATACTAAGTAATTTTCTTCCTACAAAAACGGGGTTAATGCCTCTGTAACTATCATTATCACTCTTATCACCTTTCTTATCGCGATGTTTAATTAAAGTTTTCTTAAAATCGCTAATTGCTTTCGCATTTTCAAAATTAATAATCGTACTCTTCAGTAATTATCTCTTATTTCACAACAAACACATTTAAAGAACTATTTACCCCACTATCATCATCTGGTGCTATATTATTTTTTTATCCTTTTAGTACTGTCTCTAATTCATCCTCGTAAAATCAATCTTTCTTCACTTCTAAAGCATTACGATCTTTTATTCTTTTCTACATCATTTCTTATTACTTTGTCACGGCTTAGCGTATGTTGTTCTCTGTCACGGCCTTGTTCTCCCCATCGTTGTTTAAGTTTTTTCTTATCACTAATTGTGGTGCCGCACCTATCTTTAATCGTGAGAAGTTGAGATTGGCTATTCCTCTCAGTTTTGTTACATGGCGATACGATATTTTACTAATCTTCAGCAATTTTGTAAATGGCCTCCACTTTATACCTCCTTAATTCATATTTTAATGCTTTCTCTACCTTCCTTACATTGCTCTTATTTCCATATGATGTACTCAAATACTTCTTGTACTAGCCCCTCCTCTTCTCTACTAAACTTAAAGCATTTTAATTAATATTCCTAGCTGAATTTCTAACTCTTCTCCCTAAGACACCATCTGCTACTTCACGAACTATTTTCCTAAAAAAGCTATATTCTGGAAAGATTTCAAAGTCTGACACGCAGATGTTTTTATACAATGCCTGTCTAACCTTGATAATATTTTAATTCTTAATTGGTCAAGAGGCAGACAGAGATGAATTGGACATTAAAATGTGCTGGATTTGCGAAAAACTGTCGGAAAATAACATAGAAACAATAGGAAATGCTCAGTTTGAAACAATAATCTTATTACGGGGAGTTTCAGACATATGGGATACTCAGAGGCGTGAATCCACGCCTCTGCCACGCGTTCCCCTCAAAAGAACTGCCCCGGAAGTTACAAACCGACCCTCCAGCCATGAATTTTGCTTACATTAAAAAGTTCGAATAGTTTAATTTCTTCTAAATAATTTAATTTCTTCTAAATAGTTTATTTCTTCTATAATTTCTTCTATAATAGTTTAATCTTCTACATTATGCAATTTTATACTCTTTAGTTTAGTTTTCAACTATTCCTGGAAAGTTTCTCTCAAGTTCTTATTTTGGAGTCTCTCAACGTTATAACTTCTCGGAAGGTAATTACCCTTCCTAAATTTCGGCTTCAAATTAACCCTAGACAGTACTAAATGGTAATCTTTACTTTTGAAATCACTATCAGCGCTCCTTTATGCTCTGGTATCTTATATCGACCCTGTAATTATTCTGTTTGCAAGTTGTTGTGCCGTAAACTGAGTACCATGTTAACTTGTGGGTTATTTTGTGATCAAATAGGCCTACTGTATTGGTTACAACTATATTGTTGTACCTACAAAGTTGCAGCAGTCTTTTGCTCGTGTTGGCATTTGGCGGGTTTGAATAAATGTTTGCATATGCGGCTAAAATAACCGTTTCAATTTAACTTGCATCTATGACTTGTTCATAAAATTTTTATTCCATAAATTGTTGCCTTCTTTTTGTGTTTTATTTTCCAAATTTGTGTTTAGGATTTTTTCTAATTTTAATTAGAACTTCTTTTGCGCTAGACCTTTTCAATCTGAGGTGTTGGGGCAAGTTGTCACCCCTGTGATTGTGAAAGTGACACAGGATTTATCTTAGGTATGAATAAACTATCAGCTTTTCATCTAAGGGAACTAAAATAAGAGTCGCTTAATTTAAAGTCACCCGTATCTCTGTTAAAAGCCAAACCTAAATATCAAAATTATTGATTTCAAAAGTCTCTCTCACCCCGTTTCCGCTTTTCTTCTCTTTTTTTGTGATGGCTGGCCATTTGGTTTACAAGTTACTTGTGATTCACTCCTAATAACATTTGGTGATGTACAAGTAATACAAGTACTTGGTGGTGCACAAGTACTGGGTGATGCACAAGTACTACACGTATTTGGTTATGCACATGTACTTGGTGAAGCACAAGTACTACAAGTACTTGGTGATGCACAAGTACTGCACGTATTTGGTTATGCAAAAGTACTACAAGTACTGGGTGACGCACAAGTACTACAAGTACATGGTGATGCACAAGTACTGCACGTATTTGGTTATGCAGAAGTACTAAAAGTACTTGGTGACGCACAGTACTGCACGTATTTGGTTATGCACAAGAACTAAAAGTACTTGATGATGCACAAGTACTACAAGTACTTGGTGATGCACAAGTACTGTACGTATTTGGTTATGCACAAGCACTTAGTGATGCAAAAGTACTAAAACTAATGGGTGATGCACAATAACTACAAGCATTTGGTGATGCACAAGTACTGCACATATTTGGTTATGCACAAGTACTAAATGTACATGGTGATGCACAAGTACTGCACGTATTTGGTTATGCACAAATATTAAAAGTACTTAATGATGCACAAGTACTTGGTGATGCACAAGTACTGCACGTATTTGGTTATGCGCAAGCACTTGGTGATGCACAAGTACTACACGTGTTTGGTTATGCACAAGTACTTGGTGATGCACAAGTACTAAAAGTACTTGATGATATATAAGTACTACACGCACTTAGTGATGTACTCCTATCACCAAGAGAAGACATCTTGTACAACCAATCTCAGTTCTATCGCCTCTTGACTCGCTCCCTCTCTAACCTCACTCATACCTGCAAATATTACGCTACATACCAAAAATCGTCATTTTTTGGTAGTCCACTTGGGGTCAAATGAAAAGCTGTAGGTCTTCGAATTCTGTGAGAAGAGTTTATAAAAATATTCCTATAAATATTCAAGGAACTTCTTAGAAGGGAGATAAAAAGTAAAATTCTGAACATAGTGGGCTGAAGAAGGAGCGTGTATGGCTCTATTTTTTTTATTTATTTTTTTTTTATTTACAAACGGGTTACAATCATCTCATTTAAAAACACAATCCAATGCATTACTGCATGCCGGACAAAAACCCGAAAAAAAGAAAAACACTTAAAAAAAATATATATAACATTTTCTTTTATTATCTTTTAATTCCTCGGACCCTAATATAACCCAGAAAGGGTCCAACACATAAACAAATAAATATCTTCTCTTGCCTCCCTCTCTCACCCCTCCAAAAAAAAGTGAGAACTTGAGAATCATCCACGCAAACAACCCCACATAACTCACAACATTCACAAAACGAAAGGAGAAAAAATAAATAAATAAAAAAAGGAAATAAATCACTCATCCATTCAAAACCCAAACAATCATCTCACCAACAACATTCGACCAATCATTCTCTACACACAACCACTAAAATCTTACATATTGAGAAAAGCAGCTTATTCCGAGGGAATTTCGAAATTCATCCAGATCTGTCTTGTTTTTTACCTCCTCGGGAAGTTTGTTCCAGACAGCCGGGCCAGAAAAACGGATAGAAAATGTAGACCTTGTTGTTACAGAGACCGGGGTTCGTATTGAATGGGCATTTCTTGTCTCATGTTTGTGTTGAGCTTCAGTAAATCCAATCGAGAAACATGCAGGTAGCAGGTTATTAAAACTTTTAAACATGAATAATGCCGTGTAAAACTTAACTAGGCTGAACAGTGGCAGAATCTTGATACCGTCGTATTGCCTTCAAACCGAGTCAGAACCTCGCATTCCAGATAAAACATGAACAGCTTTATTTTGTAGAACCCTCGGCGGCAGTAGATAAGTAATAAATGTTGCTGACCAAACGCTTACACAATATAACAAATACGGATGAACCAGCGAGAAATACAACATTCTTAAAATTTTAGGAGGGAAAAAATGTTTCAGTTTCCGCAGCATTCCAACATTCCTGGGAATTTCTGTACACAGATTCAATATGAGGCTTAAACATAAGACACTCGTCAACTTGGACACCAAGATATTGGACATAACTATATCTCTGGAGATATCCACGTTCTAGTTGAATACCATGGATCCAAGGATAATAATTAGCACTTCTTCCATATAGAATAAATTTACTTTTACTATGATTCAAACATAATTTATCTACACACGTTCATTTTTCAATACAAATAATACTTGTATTTTAAAGCAGACATAAATCTACCTCAGTCACAGCTGCCACTGAATATTGTGCGTCATCAGCGAAGCTAGGCAATATCATCTTTGACCTTCTAGCTGCAGGTCCCACATGACTAAATATTCTTTTAAGACATGCATTCAAATCAGTGATGTAGATTAAAAACAACAAGGGTCCAAGCATAGAACCCTGTGGTACTCCACATCTCACATTCATATAATCAGAATGAACACTTCCAGCCCCAACACACTGTTTCCTTCCACTCAAAAAAGACAAAATCAAACTATGAAAATTACCACGAATACCGGCATGCTCTAGTTTTGATAATAATACACTATGGTCAACAGAGTCGAATGCTTTCATAATGTCCAGAAATACAGACGCAACTTTCAACCCCACATCCAACGAATCATTGACAAATGTTGTTAAAAAAAGCAAAGCTTGCTCTGTTGACATCCCATGACGAAATCCAAACTGAGTAGGGTGAAATTATGAATTTTTATTTAAAAAATCCACCATTCTTACATAAATCAGTTTTTCAAACAGACGCGATATTATTGGGAGCATTGATATTGGTCTGTAATTATTCATATCATTCTTATCACCACTCTTAAACAGGGGTACCACATGAGCAATTTTCAAACAATCCGGGTAAACTCCACTCTTAAAACATGAATTAATCAAATACAACAAATGACCTGAAATAATAGAAAAAACTGAACGAAGAATTCTAACACTGAAAAAATCCGACCCAGCTGCGGAATTCTTCATTGACTTCGCCATCGTCTCAAGCTCTGCAAGAGTCACTGGTCTTAAGAATATAGACTTCAGCTGCCTCATCGAGAAAATCATTATAAGAGCCATCACTTGGTGACTGTACAATACTATCAGATACGCTCTTACCAATATCTGTAAAATGTGCACACATTTTATTAGCAACTTGATTATCCGAGTGAGCATCAGGAATGTCAGGGATAGTCAGGGCAGCAAAAGGGTTCACTACCAACTTTATGATTCTCCACGTTTTCGCAGGATTGCCCTCTGCTTCTTTAAATCTATTTTCAAAGTAGAGCTTTTTAGCCTGTCTTAGAAGGGTGTTAAGATTTCTATTATAACTTTTGTAAATATCTTTATCTGATTGAGATCCAGTTTTAGTGGACCTTCCATAGAGCTCTTGCCTTTTATCCATCGATTTAAGTAGCGCTTTCGATATCCATGGTTTCTTTGTAACATCATAACGTGTACGCTTTTGTTTGAACTCTAGACTTTCATATAACATCTGAATCAGTTTATCATACCATTTACCAAATTTATCATTAACACAATCAGTACCCTCAAGGCATTCAAATGACTCATTCGTAAGCTTAGTCCTATATTCATATATAGCTTTCTTATCAATTATAGCCTGTTTAACTTCAGTCATACCATCTCCTTGACGACAACAACTAATAGCTACACGGATCACAATAGCACAGTGATCGGAAACGTCGTTCACTAACACTCGCGACAAGTCGCAGCTAACATTCAAAACAGATTATCAATCACAGATGCAGAAGCTCCGGAAATTCTAGTTGGAATATTAACAGAAGGGGAAAGACCATAACTATACATAAGATTCAAAAAACTTCTTGCCTTCGAATTCACATCTTTGCACATTATTCAAATCGATATTAAAATCACCACTTATAATGCAAGGCACTCGCGAATCCGGTATTTTATCCAACATATTATCCATCAGGTCCGAAAACTAGTCCACATTTCCTGAAGGGGGCCTATAAACAACAACAAGAAATAACTTGCGCCCAGACAATGAAACCTCTAACACCATTGATTCAAAAATCATTTCTCGATATACAGCAATATCCGGCCTTGGCTTAACATTATGTCCATTTTTCACATACATTGCAAGACCACCATGCTGTCTTTCCACTCGATTCCGAAGAAAAAACCTATAGTCTGGTATTTCCAATAATGAAGAGTTAAGGTCTTTTAGCCAAGTTTCTGTCAAAGCCACTACTCCAGGTTCCAGCCTCGATGAAACTTCATTAATATAATTAAACGCACTATTTAAAGCACGACAATTCATACCATACTTTTTTAGCTCCTACATAACTTTCCATTCATTCAATTCATTCAAGTACACATATTTTGAATCAGCACACTCGACATTCATTCCACCCTCAACCTGGTCTTCATGCATGATACCCTCACTCATCTGCGAAAAATCAACACGACGACTTTCAAGTTCCTCCTATCTATTCAAATTTATCTCAACTATTATCAAACATCAAAGACGGGCAAGAGAATGAAGCGAGAGAAGCTAAATCATTTAACTTACCCCAAATTTTCATTCTACCATCAAGGTCCGAGGAAATAATGGGGCCATAACCAGGCACCAAAACACAAAAACCTGAAACAATTATTGGGCTTGAGTGATTTATTCATTAGTATTATGATGAGTTTTCAGTAGTAGCAGTTTAACCGATCTGGTGGAATCCTTCCACCTTTCATGTGCAAGTGGCCTGGAATGTCCATGAGCCACTGGGATGCTGCAATTTTTTTTAGCTACATGATTCTCTGCTCGGAGTTAGTAGTAGCTGTAGTAGTAGTATTTCTAATGATTTTTTTTTTTACTGTCTAGCAATACGAATTAGTTACGACCTTTTCTGCCCTTGATTTATCTTCAGACATCGTTTTTTTTGCAGGGGGGGGAGGGGTATTTTTCTTTGATATTGCACAATCATGTCCGATGTACGACCTAATTCGAGTGCATATATGCTGTGGTATAATAAAAGAAACATTTATTTCCTTCTTCAAATATTTCCTTTTTTCCGTTTATTATAGTATTATCTCCTTTTTTTCTACATGAAGTAACTCCGTTGAAGCTTGAATATTGTCATTTTACAGTATTTTAAAAGATATTACCTGATTATTTTTTTATGCAAATTTGTGTGGCTTCTTTGAGGGAACCATGTGAGATATTTATAAGATACAAAAATGAATGTTTTAGGTGAAGATCTGCATGTTCCAATCATGTTATATAATGTGTAATATGTCCTGGGCTGATTCTTTAAATATAATTCTAAATAAATTAGATCGAATTTGGTTTTTGTGTCTACTAGTACCAAGTTCTTTGGCGCGGAAAGTGTAAAATTTTGGTTTTTCAATCTTCCGACAGGAAGCCTATCCACTACTGCAGAAATTGTCCTGACTATGGGCAAAACAAAATTATGTTAATATATAAATAAATAGGACTTGTGGTAGTGTGGGAGGGCAATAGATTGATCTCTGCTTGACAATGCGGGGCTCAGGTTCGATACCGGCTTTCCCAGGTCCGACGGGGAAGGGAACACCTTGGTTAAATGCGCTCAAGTAAAACATCTAAGATGTCCAAAATGCCACAAATAATCCAGGAGGAAATACTTTATGTTATATTCATAAATAGATTAATTATATTTCTTATCTAATATTTTTGTTTTTACCCATATTTTAGATAATTTCGAAGACCACACTGCCTTTCCATGACGATAAATAAAAGTTCAAATAGGGATAAAATCCTTTTAATAGACAGTGATGATGATAACAGTGATAGAAATTCACAAAAATACCAGATATTTCGGTCACACATGCAGTGACCGTCATCAGTAGTAAAACATCAATAGTAAAATGTTTTACTATTGATGACGGTCACTGCATATGTGACCGAAATATCTGGTATTTTTGTGAATTTCTATCCCTGTTATCATCATCACTGTCTATAAAAAGGATTGTATCCCTATATTAACTTTTATCTATCCCCATATTTTAGACTTTTTAGTATCTAATATGTAATATTTTTTTTGGCCCAGATATGTGGAAAAGAAAAGAACAGGTTCTAAAATGGTAATGGTAACAGTTGACAAAAATAAAATAAGCCAAATACAAAGCTGAATATTTCAGCTATATCAGTGTTCTTTATCAATAAAATTTATCAGAACTTGATTTAAATAAAAGAAAAAAGATTGAATTTTGGAAGAGTACCCCACCTTTATTTGACAATATCACGTTTCATTTTTGTTGCTATTATACCTTCTGATGTTGAATTACACAGTCTTAGAATTGAATTTTATATAAGTATTGGCTCTAGGGAATTTCCTTTAAAAAATTGTCACTTTTTATATTTGTTCCAGTCAGTTATATTTAACCTGAAAATTGAGTTTAATTGAAATCTGTTGTAACCTCTTGTATTATAAATATATATAATTAATCCCATGTCAATCTGTGATAATGGTATCTTAGCTCTTTCTTTTCATTATTAAAAAGTTAATAAGGCTGCTTCTTACTATGCTTCATTCTGAATCAATTGGACTTCAACTGCTATTGTCAAACAGGAATGCCACCTTTTCAGATTTTCTTTGCATTTGATTTACACAAGGCCCAACTTTCAGAACCGTTTTGCACCGATAAAATCAGCACTGAGGTTTTGAGAAAAAGTTCCTATTTTCAACTCTAGAAATACCTGGGAGGAAAACTTATTTGACTTGGTTTATAATTTTATGAGTGAAATTTTATTTTCGTCATGCCTGCTGGGAGGTGGTTAAGAGATGGAAGATTTCACTCCCTGCCAAAATTGGCCTAAGTGTCCCGTCCCTATCTGAAAAATCGTATAGTTTTGACCTCGAAAATTTTCTTTTTGTTGTTTAAGTTTCTGTTCCTCAAAAAATAAAATAAAATTGGAAAAACACCATTTTTCTATAATATTAGAAAGTACATTAATCATTAGATTTATAATCTTCCCAAAAAGTTGGAAAAATATAATTTAGCCCTTTTCTATAGTTCAGAGAGTGATAGGCAGGTATACTAATAATCGTCACTCAGCAAGTGTCATCTGAGTATAGCAGGACTGCAAAGTGATAGGCATTCATTAATATCTAAAACCAGAAATAAGAATTGTCTGCTTGAACCCATAGCTTTTTTTACCGAAGAAAAAATAGGAATACTACATAAAACGAATGTTTAAGGGTCGGGGGGGGGGAGGGTAGGCTCACCATATGTTTTTAAGAGTCTAGCAAGAAACCAAAATGCAAAATGGAAAAATATCATGTATTATAATGCTTTTAGGAGGAAGTTAGTAGTGTCCAGGGGCGAATCTCCAGCATTTTTATTGGGGGGGGGGGGCAAGGGAGGTCCATATCCAGATAGTCAAAAGACAAGGGATGTATATTATTTTTTTTTCACATTATTGGGGGTGGCAACTGCCCCCCACTCTTGCCACCCCCAAACGACGCCCCTGGTAGTGGCTGATGTGTTCTAAAATCTATTTTCCAAAGTGATAATGATTAGCATTTTAAGCCTACTTTTATTTTTGTTTCTTTTACTTTTTCAATAATAGTTCTATTTATGTGCATTGGTGTCAATATTTAGTTGAATGCATCGATAAATAAATAAAAGATCCAATTTTGGTACATAATTGTCTAATTTTTTATAGTGACTGTGACCAGGAACGTACACGGGGGAAGAGATTCGAGGCCGAGCTTTCTGAAATCCTAAATTTTCTTGAATTTCTCCTCATATCTTGTTGAAATTATCAGTGACGTTTTCATTATTGGCCCTCCGAAGGCAAATTGTACCATTTTCCCCTTTCTATGGAAATTCCTGAGTACATGCTTGACTTTGGCCCCTGGTCTATGATCCCCAGGCGGGAAAATGGCTGTAGAAAAGATATATTTGTAATAAGACGCACTTTTCTGAAATGAACCCGCCCAAAAGTCTTTTTTTAAGTATCTTTATTTCTTTTTTAGGAATTCCTTTTGTCATAAACTTTCTTACATCCTTTGCTTTTGTCTTTCATTTTTGTTTAAATTTAAGTTCCGACTCAAATTGTACACCACATAACGTTTAGGAATATGTGACAGTATATAAGGAACTCTCTGTCCCCACCCCCTTAGTTGCCCAGATGATTACGTATTTGATTATTTACGCGTAGATCGAGCAAAGGACACACAAAATGGTCAAATAGTTGCGCTAAAAAAAATGAGGATGGATCGAGAAAGAGATGGCTTGCTTGTGAGTGGCATTAGAGAAATCAATATTTTGCTGTCATGTCGACACCAGAATATAGTTAGGCTTCATGAAGTCGCTGTCGGTAAGTGTTATTTTTATACTATTTTATTTTGTTCTATGGACTGCTAATAGTCACCAGAGAAAGCAAAGAACTCCAGGAAAAAATCGGTGAAAAGTACTCAAAAACTCACTTTTTAAAGCCTGAGCCCACTCTTCCCTTCGAAAAAATATGCTCCTCCTCCCCTCCCCTATAAGTGTCTAACCCGTCTGCATCTACATACCATATATATATATCATCTTTATTTTTTTGTTAAAAGATAAATTATCTTTTGAAAGTTAATTACATTTGAAAGATAAATTGTTTATCTTTATAAAACTTTTATCTCTATATTATTATTATTATTTATTGAAAACCTGTCTTATTACAAAAAGGAAATGACAGAGCACCATAAAAAAAAAGATCACTGTGCAACTATTACATTGTAACTAGTGTAGATGGAGTTGGTTCCAAGCATGTTTTAACAATAAAAATGACGGAGCACAACAGAAGGGCACTATACTTTCTAGGACGAAAGACAATTAGAAAACTCAGAAATAATGAAGAACACACTCACTTGTAACAAAAATGAAGAAGAGGAGCTATGAAAAAGTTTCTTTCTCTGATGTTTGCTGAAAACGCAAAAATTTGCCCGCAAAATTTAAATGCAACAGTTTTTTCTATTTTTGCTCAAGAATTTTCTCTCAAGAAATATATATGAAAAATATTAACTTGATCTATATTCATTAAGCGATATTTTCAAATAAAAAGAAACGCAACTATTTCAAAAAAAATTCTCGCTGAACGGCTCCATATTTTTTCGGGAACATTGGCATCCTGGGATGTTTTGGCCTAAAAAAAACGATCTAGATAGGTCAGAAGTTTGTGAAAACTCTTCTGCAGTATACTACCTGAAATCACCAAACCTAAGAGAAAGGTTCAGTTCAAGGAAAAAGTTTTATGGACAGCGATTACCCTTTTCATATTCTTGATTTGCTGCCAGATACCACTTTTTGGTATTATGTCTTCAGATTCAGCAGATCCTTTCTACTGGATTCGAGTTATCCTAGCATCAAACAGAGGAACTTTGATGTAACTTGGAATTTCACCAATTGTGACCTCTGGACTAATTATGCAATTGCTAGCTGGAGCCAAAATGATCGAAGTTGGAGATACCCCGAGAGATAGACAACTCTTCAATGGAGCACAGAAACTATTTGGCATGATTATTACTGTCGGTTAAGCAATTGTATATGTGATGACTGGCATGTATGGTGATCCAAGTGATATTGGCTTAGGAGTTGGTCTTTTGATTGTCATACAATTGTTCGTTGCTGGTTTGATTGTACTTCTTTTGGACGAATTGCTTCAAAAAGGCTACGGACTAGGATCAGGAATTTCTCTTTTCATTGCAACAAATATCTGTGAAACAATTATCTGGAAAGCATTCAGTCCCATTACAGTCAACACTGGAAGAGGTACAGAATTTGAAGGTGCAGTCATTGCTTTGTTCGATTTGCTAGCCACCAGACAAGACAAAGTCAGAGCATTGCGTGAAGCTTTCTATAGGCAAAATTTACCCAACCTCTTGAACTTGATGGCAACTGTCCTCGTATTTGCTGTTGTTATCTACTTTCAAGGTTTCCGTGTCGATCTTCCAATTAAGTCAGCCCGCTACAGGGACCAGTATAGCAGCTATTTCATCAAGTTGTTCTACACTTCGAATATTCCTATTATTCTTCAGTCCGCCCTTGTATCAAACCTCTACGTTTTGTCCCAGATGTTGTCTGCTAGATTTGCTGGTAACTTTCTTGTAAACCTACTTGGTGTATGGTCTGACGTTGCAGGTGGAGGAACTGCTCATGCTCATCCAATTGGAGGTTTGTGTTACTACTTGTCACCCCCTGAAAGCTTGGGTAGCATAGCTGATGATCCAATTCATGCCTTAATCTACATTATTTTAATGCTTGGATCCTGTGCTTTTTTCTCCAAATCTTGGATCGACATTTCTGGATCATCTGCTAAAGATGTTGCCAAGCAACTTAAAGAGCAGCAAATGGTAATGAGAGGTCATAGGGAGAAGTCGATGATCCATCAATTGAACAGGTATATCCCAACGGCTGCTGCATTCGGTGGCCTTTGCATTGGTGCTTTATCAGTTTTAGCTGATATGCTTGGTGCCATTGGCTCAGGCACTGGTATTCTGTTGGCTGTCACAATTATATATCAATATTTTGAGATATTTGTAAAGGAACAGTCTGAGGTTGGAGGAATGAGTTCAATGTTCTTTTAAAAAGTGACCTTATAAGACAAATGTTTTCCAGTGGGAGTGATTTCTGGATTATATTTGAGACTACTGCGTCTTTTCTATCTCCCCGTGGAGAAAGTATGTGAGAGTGAAAGTGTCGTTATTTATTTATAATTGATGGACTTGGACAACGTATTCTATGTTTTTTTTTTTTTTTTTTTTTTTTTTTTTTTTTTTTTTTTTTTTTTTATATTCTTAAAGTGATTTCCTTATTAGGATTAAATTGCCTTACAGCGATTTCTGGTGCTGGGCCATAACAGTATGAAAAACTGTTTTTAGAGGAAATTTTTGACAATTATTATTTTTATTTTCTTTTTTCTATAGTATTAACTATATTGGTTTCTTTTTTTCGTTATAAATTTGCTCAGAGGATCGATCCTTATTTATTTATTTATGGTTAATATAGTCAGGATTGAAAATATGGAAGGGTAGAACAAATGGGGTAGGTCCGGGGGATTCTGGCACCACGGTCAGGGATTGGTGTCCCTGCCCCAAGTTATGTCGAAGAACCCGGTTGGGCCGTGGCCTAACAAGTCACTCTCGTAGAAAAGGAATATGCTACAAAAACGGAAGTGAAAAGCCTTGGACCAAATCCTAGTACGATAACGACCCGTGCATGTCCCTCAACCAGATTTCTGAACGCGAATAAACCGGTACGAGTAGGATTTTGGAACGTAAGGACCATGTCGGCTCTTTCAAAAACTGAACAAGTTCTACAAGAGTGCGAAAACTTTCGGCTTGACATCCTCGCAGTGGCCGAAGCACGATAGAAAGGCTGTGGAGAAAAGAAACTCAAAACAGTAAACAGCAACATGACTTATACACTTCTATACAGCGGGAAAACGGACAGACATGCAGCCGGAGTCGCAGCTATATTGAACCCAGATGCAGCAAAGTCTCTCTGCTCGTGGAAACCGATTAACGAGAGAATCCTGTATACACGATTTGCATCTAAACATGCAAAGCTGTCGCTAGTCATATGCTATGCACCAACAAATGATGCCGATGAAACCTCAAAAGACGGTTTTTATGAAACCCTCCAGTCCGTCCTAGACTCCATCCCTCTCCATGACGTCGCTTGCTTGGCAGGCGACCTAAATGCGAAAGTTGGTCAGGACAGATCATACTGCCCCAAGGTGTTGGGACATCACGGGCTTGGAACTATCAACGAAAATGGGGCAAGGCTAGTCAGCTTTGCCATGTCGAATGACCTGTTGATAGGAGGTACATTATTCGAGCACGAAGATATCCATAAGTATACATGGACATCCCCAGACAAAACTGTCAAAAACCTCATTGACCACTTTCTAATCCGACGACGGTGGAGAACTAGTCTGAAAGACGTGAGGAGTTACAGAAGTGCGGACGTTGGGTCGGATCATGAACTTCTTGTAGCGACACTCAAGTTGAAACTCCGCTCCAACAGATCCCGACAAACAACAAAACTACCAAGTAATTTTGATGTGGAGAAGCTCAGAGACAAGAATGTTAGGAGACAATTTAACATCAAACTCTCGAACCGATTCGAGGCACTTGCAGATATACCACAAGATGTGGAAGAAGCTTGGACGACTATACAACAGAACTAAGCAGAAACTGCTGAAGAAGTTCTTAGCTTGAAAAAGTCAATAAAGGAACAGTGGATATCCCAGAAGAAATAGGACTTGATCGAAGACCGCAAGAAAATAAAACAGAGCACGCTCAGTAATGATCCCTCTGCTGATGTCATGAAAGACATAGCTTATAAAGAAGCGGACAGAGAAGTGAAGAAAAGTGCTAGGTCAGACAAACGAAAGCACCTCAATGAGAAAGCAAAAATGGCAGAAGAAGGAGCCCGACGTGGTGACACGAGAGCTGTGTACCACCAAACTAAAGAAATCGTTGGGAAGACCAACGTACAAGAAGGACCAGTAAAAGGGGAAAACGGAAGACTGCTAACCGATCCAGATGACCGAAAAGATAGATGCGGATTACTTCGAAAACCTTCTCAATCGCCCGTTCCCTTCTGTTCCACCAGATATTCCGGACAGCCCATTTTTGGATCTTCTCATTAATGAAAACGAGCCAACGGCGGACGACATCCTTTCAGTCTTGAAAAAGCTGAAGAATGAAAGTCTCCGGGTAGCGACCGTATATCTGGAGAAATGGTCAAGTTATCGATCCGCAGGTCCCTTTCAGTGTGGCTAGTCTTCTTATCCCTCCTCTGGCAAAAAGAAAAAGTCCCGAAGGACTGGAGAGCAGAACCATTATTAAACTGTTCAAAAAAGGAGACACGACAGTCTGTGGCAATTACAGAGGCATCAACCTCCTCTCGATACCCGGAAAACTCTTCTGCATAATCATCCTGACAAGAGTTCAAGCTGCCTTAGACCCGCATTTACGCGAGGAGCAACATGGTTTCCGACCAAAAAGATCTTGCACCGATCTGATATTCACACTGAGGACCATGCTTGAAGAATCAAATGAATGGAGAAAACGTCTATATCTATTGTTCGTTGATTTTAAAAAGCGTTCGACTCCATAGACCGCCCAATAGTATGGAGGATCCTGATCTTCTACGGTATTCCTGAAAAGCTGGTTCGCCTTATCATAGCAATGTACGAAGACACGGAATGCTGCGTGAGAACTTCCGAAGGAAATACAAGATATTTCAAAATGATGACAGGTGTCAAACAAGGATGCGTACTGTCTCCATTCCTCTTTATTCTCATAGTGGACTACATATTCAGGCAAATTTATGGATACGAGATCAAAATTGCAGGCAGACTAGTCCAAGATCTCGATTTTGCAGACGATGTTGGATTGATGGGGAAAGACAAAAGCAAACTTCAAGACTTTTTATGCAAGTTATCCGAAAGAGCGGAGCAGTTTGGGTTACATATCAACCCCCCCAAAACCAAAGCGATGTCAACCACTAACTCACCGATGAATATCCAGCTGGGGACTGAAAGCATAGAGCAAGTCACTGACTTCCGATATCTTGGCTGCACCGTATCGTTTAGTGGCGACTCCGAAAAAGAACTGCGAACACGAATAGTCCTGGCAAGCTCGGCATTTCAACGACTTCGACCAGTCTGGAGATCAGCTAAGTACTCACTTCATCTAAAACTTCGCCTTTTCAGATGGAACATCCTTTCTATATTGACATACGCGATGGAATGTTAAAAACTCACAGCTGAGCAGGAAAAACGACTCACTGCATATGAAAACAACTGTCTTCGACGTATCCTAAACATTAACTGGAAGGATAGGATAACAAACATGGAAATTCACCACTACACAAACCAGCCTGATGTCGCTGATGTAGTCAGGCAACGAAGATGGCGCTATCTTGGCCATGTTACCCGTATGCCGAGATCGAGGTTACCAAATATGATCCTCCAGTGGCAACCAGACGGCATGCGCCGGCGAGGAAGGCCCAAAAACACGCTTCAAAGGACATATGTGTGGCATAGGAGAGCCCTTCACGCATCTTTAATCCTAGAGTGGGAGGAAATTACGCCGCAGCTCATTTGTGGGATGATTAGAGGCTGTTAACGGACGCCCTGTGTGCCTCTGGAGGTACAGGAGGAGCTAAGGTAAGGTTAGTAGAAATTGTTGTTAGAAATCGGACTTGCGGTAATAGTCAAATATCTTTGAATAGACCGTAGTATGAAAAGACATTAAATTTCGCAAAGAGCATAAAACTGGTAATTGCAAAAATATTTGTTTATATTTTAACAAGGGATTACAACATTTCAAAAACCTTAAAATGAGAACCAAAAGTTTGAAGCTTAGTTTAAGTTGTTGTTAGAAAAATATCATGACCGAATTACTTTTCTTACACCTAATACAAATGCCTTTTTAAAACATGAAAAAAGTAGAAAAGAATTATAATTTAAAGTCAGGCTCGATATGGTTATTTTGTAGATAGCAAAAATATTTACGATGCGTAATCCATATTTTTAATGTTTTAATAAAAACTACAAAAATACGGTACCTGAAAATTTTAAAATAAGTTTTTTTTGTTATATAAAATCCATTCGTTAAGTGATTAAGCTTACAGGTTTGAACGCAACTAGTTATATAATGCCAGTAGGAAGGCTAAAAAAATGAAAATTTGCAATTATTACACAAATGATGATTCGATATTTTGATAAGAGATTACAACAATTCAAAAACCTTAAAAAAGAAAACAAAAAGTTTCAAGCTTAGTACATATCGTTGTTAGAAATCGGGCTAGCTCCAATAATCAAAGATTTTTTAAAAGACATTAAATTGCGTAAAGAACAAAAAAAAATTGGCAATTGCAAAATTATTTGTATGTATTTTAACAAGGGATTACGACAATTTAAAAACCTTAAAAAAAAAAGCAAAAGTTTGAAGCTTAGCAGAAATTGTTTTTATAAATTGGACTTCCTTTAATATTCAAATATCTTTGAAAAGACACAGCTGACAAATAAACACCTATTTGAACGCAACCAGTTATATAATGTCAGTAGGAAGGCCCAAAAAACGAAAATTTGCAATTACTACAAATGGTGATTCTCTAATTTGAAAAGTGATTACAATAATTCAAAAACCTTAAAAAAGAAAACCAAAAGTTTGAAGCTTAGTACGTATCGTTATTAGAAATCAGACTTGCTTTAATAATCAAAAATCTTTGAAAAGACTGCAGTATGATAAGACATTAAATTGCGTAAAGAGCAAAAAACTTGTAATTTCAAAAATATTTGTATATATTTTAACAAGGGATTACAACAATTCAAAAACTTTAAAAAAGAAAACCAAAGGTTGAAGCTTAGTAAAAATCGTTGTTAGAAATTAGACTTCCTTTAACAATCAAATATCTTTGAACAGACGCATTACGAAAAGACGTTAAATTGCGTAAAGAGCGAAAAACTACTAATTGCCAAAAAATTTGTATATATTTTAACAAGGGATTACAACAATTCATAAGCCTTAAAAAAGAAAATCCAAAGTTTGAAGCTTAGTAGAATATCGTTGTAAAAAATAGGCTTAATTTAATAAACAAATATCTTTGAAAAGACCGCAGTATGAAAAGACAGCAAATTCTCTGAGGTTAGAAGACAAGCGACAATGATAATCCATATATAGAAGCGTGCCGGGGACCGGCGGTGAAGCCACCGGTCTCCTGGTACTAGTTATACATGATTATAGTTAAATATATAAATATTATTAAATATAACTATGTTTAGCATTGTATAAGAAATAAGTAATTGCTTATTTCTTATTTATTTTATTATCCTAATTTCAGAAGTGTTCTTTTTATAGGCTCGTCTCTTACTAGCATATTCCTGTGCATGGAATACTGCGAGCAGGATTTGGCATCTCTTTTAGATAACGTGAATTCAGCGTTTTCAGAGTCGGAAATCAAATGTATTATACAACAACTTTTTATGCGTTTAGACTACATGCACAAGCGATATATTGTTCATCGCGATTTGAAGGTTTCAAATTTACTTCTGACGGATACTGGAATCCTAAAAATAGGTATTATCCTCTTTTATGTGTACATAATAATCCATAACAATCCATAATAATCCCTTTTGTTTGCTAATCGTGCGTTTGAGGAAGTTAGTAATGTCGTTGTTTGACTGTATATTGTATCGTGGATACTGACAAGGGGTAATTGCCCACTTGGAAAGAAGAAGACGTTATAAGGTGTTATCATGGATGCGGCGTCAAAATCAAGCTATTACAGAACGAACTCTAGTCCATTCTAACTGAAAATTTAAAAGACGTTTAAAAAAAAATCCTGTCAAGTGAGGAAGAATCGGCATTTAAAGCTAATTCGGGAATGGTAATTATTATTTTGATTTGTCGTAATGGTAAAAGTTTATTACGAAAATTACACAAAGAAATGAATATAAAGGCGACAAAGGGTCTATGGCCAGTAAATTAAAAAAAAAAAAAAAATCGAACAAATATTTTGCCATGCATCTTCAGCGTAGAAAAAAAAAACTAAAACTAAAAAAAATATATGAAACTCAAATAGACTAACCTAAAATACATAATATACAATTACTTAACATTTACAATTTGTAGCTACCTTCATCAAACCACAAAAGTAACTGGATACGAAAATTAATATATATATAACTTTGAAAAATAGCCTGAAACCCCTCGGAAACAGTGTAGGATCAAAACAAAAACTCAGATTCCTCCAATCAATCAGTTTCCTCCTACCCTCCCACAAGTATGAACCATTTCTTTTTATGCCTGCCATCTGACAGGCTTTGCTGCTAAAATAATATATTTTTGCTGTAGACCCATCTAGGCTGGTGCTGTGATTGGTACCCATATGAACCCTCATTAGTAAAATTTATACTTATTAAATTTTACACTTAACAATCCCGTTCTCGCCCACCTTCGAATCTTAATTACCATAGCTGAAAACCCTACATGGAAGTAATACAGTCCACCATTTGGAGCAACAAGGAAAATCACTTTTCGATTTGGAAGCAGTGATGTGCAGGAGCGTATCTAAGGGAGGGAGGTAGGGGGAGTGATCCCCTCCCCCGTAATTTTTTGTCTCACTCGTTCGAGCCTAAAAAAAATGCACATGTACAAATTTTGGGGCGTATTTAATTTTTATTTTGCACCCCCCTCCCCCTGAAAAAATCCTGGCTACAGACCGGGTGATCTATCTACTTTTTTCTCTTATTGTTTTTTTTTTGCCGCTAGTTTTGCACTGAATTGAAATGTAATAAGAATATAAAAATGAGAAATATTCACAGTCAAATCTTGGTAATAACAAAGTTGTGGTATAACTTACCAAATCTCCCTCTCCCCCATGTCCTGGCAACGTTTATATGTTGGTTATATTGTTTATTGCAATGATTCTTTGATATATCAAATGAATGAGAACTGAATACGACAGTTAGAGTATAAAAATAATCATTCATAATTTAAAAATTGTTACCACGGCACAGTGTTTAAGGGGCCCTAATATTAATGTACATGGTAGTAGTTCAAATTATTGTGTGGTGAATGATAAGAAGGATATCATTTTTACTGCCTGGCCCCATGAATGACGGCGCTCAGCCATCATTTTGATTTCACAATTAGAAGTAAAATATTCATATTCAAATCTTTACAGAGACTTGGAATTATAACTGTTCGTCCTTTGGTGGCACCATGGTTTTGACCTCGTCCTGTTAATACTGAACCCCAGCTGCATCAACAAACTCTAGGGCTGAAGCAAGGACCTTTTTAGTCAAGAAGCGTCGTTAAGCTAATGCATGCATACTCTAATACTGTTCATGTGTTTTTCTTCGAATCATTCCATGTTTCTTGAATCATTCTGATAAACCAAAATAAAGGGATTTTATAGCAAATCAAATCAGGGTTTACAGATTGAAGTTTTGTGTTTTGAGAAGCTTTTTTATTTGTAATTCCTACTTATTCGGGTTTTCATACAACAAAATCTGATATTTAACAATTTCCAAAATTTTTTGTAGGACGTTTAAAACTATTTCTTGGAACGGTGCTCAACCAATTCGATTGTACTCATAATAAGCTAACTTTTAGTAATATCTGAGATTTTTGTAGGAAGCAAAAAAAAAATAATATAATACTTAGCAACTTCCAAGGTTTTTCTTAGGAAGCTAAAAAACGTTATTGGAACCCGATTCGGCTGCTTAGCGAAAGCAGGTTTAAACCAGAATAAGCAAATATTCAGCAATTTCCTATAATTTTTAGTAAGCAAACCAAAAGTTTTAGGAACTCGATTTGGGTTTTTTCCAAATAAATTTATAATTTTTTTTACAGGAATCAAATTCAATTTCTCACCTGAACCGGGTGAGAAATAGAAAAGGCTGAGGTTTAATAATAAGGCCTCGTGTGCTGATAGTGTGGTAAATGAGTCTTTTAAATACAGAGGTTGCAAATTTGTCAATAAATTACTGAAGAATATGAAAATTTATTTTTGAAAAAGGGAAAGTACCTCGCGATTTTTGGAAAAATCAATTAAACCCCTATTTATGAAGCTGATAGTAGTAAAGCATTAATAGATATCACGAGTGATTGCGTAATAAGCCTTACCACGGGTTAGGCATCTATATATTTGAACCCTACGCCTAGGGCATAGATATGTATGTAGGTTTTCAACGAATTGGGGTTACCAGGGTCATTTGCAAAGAGGTATCATTTCTATAGTAATTAGAAATATCATATGGAATTTGCTTGAAGGTATATACTTTGCGTACGTGCCCGTACCAAACAGGTTTTTCTGGTAGTCCTATTCTACAGGTCATTACGCCTTTTGGCAAGAGGAACGAGTATAACTTAATTGTTGATTAGTATTTGAATAAAATTAATAGTTTTCTTTAAAATTCATATTAGTAAGATAATTGAATTAAAAGAGAATAGTTTATTTGCAAGTATATTAGTGAAAAAAAAAATGAGTGGTGCATTTACATTATTGGAGATTAATGATGGAACCGACAGCAGCAGCAGCAACGATATACGAGTACCTAATGTAGCTGTGGAAATAACCGCTGGGTGTAGACTATGTCTTGAATGGGACATTATGTATGCGAGATATGTGATATCATTAAGCAAATTTAAACAGGAGGAGCATCTATGTTTTACTGGAAAAGTGGATATTGTGCATATAAATTAACTTTGGTCTGCATTAAATGTCCTATCTAAATATATTGAAGAGAAAAAAATACATCAGTGAATATTATTGTTGTTGTTATTGTCAATAAAAATTTTTATAAATCTATGGTATTTTTTTTTATAAAGTAGACTTGCGTATATTTAATATATTAGAAAAAATAAATTCTTTTTATTCTGAAGTTGGTTGTGAGAGAGTTAGGACAAAAAAAAAAAAATTGATAGATTTGAGAAAGAGCGAATAATGAGGACTCTAGTTCGTATGGACAAACATTTATTTCTAGATGATGATTTTCTAGAGTTGTCTATTAAAAGGAAGATATTTTCTCGAGGAATGCTTGTCGATATAATGAGAACTGATTCTCCATCATTAGACTATTGTATGAAGCTTCTACATTGTGGTCCAAATGCATTTACACAATTTATTGATATATTGATCACGACACGACAAAATGATATTGTGGATATGCTTTTAAACATTAGTTTAGAAATTTAGGACTTTTTTCATAAGAAAGATGGTGCTCAAGGATGATTTACTCCTCTCTCTCTCTCTCAGACAATTTTTTTTTGTTGCTAGCTCAGTTTCATTGTGGCAGTGAGAGCGATAACACTTGACAAAATGTTCCATACAAGTCCGTTATGGATGTACACACAGGGCAGTTGGTCATCATGTGAGAATTGCACAATGATTGAGGAGTATGATGAAAAGTGTAGATTATGCAACCCGTGTAAATTGCATAGAGGATATGCTATACAAATTAAAGGTTGTAATTCCTGTCTTGAAGAGGTGTGTGACTCTCATCCTAGAGGTCACCTATGCTCCAATTGTCATTATGATAAATGCAAGCAGTGGGAGAGTACATACCCCGGTCTGATTGGAAAGAATCCTAACCGTGATTTTATTTTAGTGCTACGAGAGTGGTATCGTCGTGGTTTTAGATTGGTCTGGGAGGAGGAACCGGGTCATCGATTCAACTGTTGGAACAGCAAAATAATATAGTTTCTACTTTATTGTTGTGAAGACAATGGGTGTTATGATTATAAGCCCACTGATTTTTATTTGGCATTGACGGAATGTGATTCGACACTTGAGGACACTGTTTGTGAAATTGCTTCAAATAGACAAATTGAAACAGGTGAATTCTATAGAATGAATGAGAATAGTATCATTGACTATACAAAGAGATATGACAAGAGTGAAGTTACACTCTACTGTAGAAAATGTGACCCTGACATTGCAGTACATCAGGATCAGTATACTGTGAATTCAGATAATCTACCTGCACTAGTTGTTGTCGACAAATACCTAGTAGTGGATGAAATCTAAAGAGTAGAAAAGTCGTTTTTATCATGTATATAATTTTTTTTTTTATTAATAAACAATTTCAAAAACATATTTATAACATTTTATTATCATGGAACTAAAATAAATATTAAATACACTTGTAAGTATATTATCCACTAGAAAGTCGTTCAATCGAGGTAAGTCACCTTAGATGTTGAGAAACTGGTTGTAGGTGGACCCAAGACATTTGAACAAGACATAGGAGAGCTAATGAAAAACAAAATTAGTATTTTTTAACGCCTTCATTAGTCGTAGATTTTGATGTATGGTAGTCCCTTTAATATAAAGACAGGTTATAAGGTAGGGAGCGTTGAATTCCTAAGTTCGAACAAGAGGATAAAAAAATTAACTAATCTTCGATTTGTGAAATATTCATAGCCAATAACCAGTCGTCAAAGTCGATGGACTGCTATTAACAATGATTAGGGTATTGTTAACACTTGGTATTTTTTCAATGAAGTCCGAAGGTATGCACTAGGACTTGTATTGGGACATGTATGGATCCATACTAAATACGTTGATTATTTGATTTGTGTTCATGGTGCTAGGTCTAGTAGAACACTACCGTCGGGCGTGATTTCCCAATAGGTTTCAAATTGACTCAGTGATACTAGCGTGATACTCTCAGTCAGAGCATTGGCAAATGTACACTCTAAATGTACAGTTCCTGTTCGTACTATGGTCATATCCTGTGTACCTGACAAATCCAAAACAATAACCACATGATTTTTTGAAAACATCGAATCGGTTATTCTATTTTCAAATAGTTTAGTTATGATCTAGAGATTGTATGGTCAACTCATTTAGGGATCCATAGGATTTTTTGTCAAATTAGAAAGTGTACAGCTTTCGAAAAGACACTTTGAAAAAAAGACTCGATAGCATGACAAAAAAAAAATAATGGGTAGATTCAGTCAAGGATCAAATGTAACACACACTCTTCACAAATTCCAAAGCCACGTTTGATGTGATTTCTCAAGTGATAAATGATGAATCGCTATAGCTAAGAGAACCGGTGGCAATGTGACGTTGATTGGTGATTGTATGGGGGACAAGAAGTTTAATGTTGCTACCATTGGCTCTGAGCTTTTCCACTGCCAATGCAACAGAGCTCATTACCTGTTGTTTTCGGACGTGGAGAATTGCCGATGTGATACTGACATTCGCATCGGGTGTTGCAGGAAGTGTTTTTCTCAAAATGAAATTCGATGGGGCCATCTGCAACTTTATGTCAATCTTGACATTGGGGGGTAGCCATTGGGATATATTGAATATCTCGTGATTTAATTTTCCAACTAGATGATACTCCTGGGTCACTGCAGTAGTCAACTCACCGTCAGTATCAACACCTGTTCGATATTCATAGCCCAGCGATTGTCCTCTCATCTCCTTGTACGCCTTTGGCGTCATCATCATAAATTGTATGTAGCTTGCATAGTTGGATAAATTATTGCTAGTGCTCACCAAAGTTCCATTAATAAATACATTAATTTGCTTGAATAGGTTGTGTAGAATACAGTTTTCATAGGAGAGACCATCGCCGGCGTTTGGAGTTGTATTATCTGACTTTTTCGTCACCACAACATTTAAATCAATAAATGTTGATGACAAATCAATGAAATAGTCTTCATTGGAAAATATTTGAAAGTGGATATTTTCAGAGAGGGGTTGTTGAGGGTGGAATTGTTCATAGTAGCCATACTTGACACTGACATCAACATTTTCAGCATTAAAAAGATTCAATGAGGAACTGATTGATGGATATGATTCCTTGTGGGGGAGATAAGTCATCTTAAGAGAAGAAATCCTTCTTTGATCTAACAATCTTTTTCTTTTTCTTCTTCTTCTTCTGCTGCTTATTGGACTTCGTTGTTTTATTCCTCAACGTACTTGTTGATGTCCTTTGCTTCCTGCCTGGGTGGAGACTGATGAGTGAATGACGCGAACGCATCCTTTTCAATCCCTCCCCATTTTGTCGAGATTTTAATTGCTCACCAACGGCTTTTGCTGAAGATCTAACATTTTCCTTAACACTCTCGTTGAAATTCTTAACCGACCCCTTGTCCTTTATCGTGGAGGTAGCAAAATTCGGAGCAGCAGGCACAACATTTCTTTTGGCAAGGGGTAGTACAGAACAAAATAGCCTAGCAAACCAGCCACCAATATCCAGACATTTTAGTACACCCCTTGTAGTAGTCCAATCCATTGCCTATTTAACGTGGACTCAAAGCACCAACATAACAGTCAATATCGGGACAGACAAATGGAGTTCTTCTATTGTTCATTGCTTAGGTTATTGTACCGTCGTTGTCGTTGACAATGGCTCGAAAATGACATGTAATCACTGCTAAGCCGTTTGAAATTTCTATTTGATCACCCAATTAAGTTCTTATTGTTAACTGACAGAGTTACAGATAGGAAGTGTTTACGGGAACATACTGAAGATGCTTTATATTGTAGTGGTGAACATGTTCTTGATTGGTTTTTCGTTCAATAACTCGTAGGAGGGGGACATTTGAATTACCAACCCGAGATGTTTCTACAAATGAAGCGTAGATAAATATACAAGTGTCAGTGGAGAAGCTGGGTGCATAGTCTGCATAGATAACATGGTCAATACCACTGAAATTTTCTGTCTTAATAATACGTTTTTTTAAACCAAGAACCTCACGTAAATTCTCATTGAGGACAATTCTTTCATTCTCAAATGGATTGGTAATGTAAATTCTCCTTTGTTCCGTCAAGTAATTAAAAGTGAAACCGCCTTTTTTTCGACTTGCAATTTTTTTTGTTGATAACTCGAAACAGTTCATGCATGTTATTGTATTCCCTGTAGGGGAAGTTAGCAATAGGGTACTGATTAGAATCAAAAGGTGCCATTGAACCTTCATCACCGAATTCAAACGGTCGTATTTTTATTTAATATTTAAGATCCTTTCTAAGGATGTCATAGGTATTTTTTAGAATACAGTAGACAACAGCCACTTCATACGCACCGTCAAAATTTACGGCGGGGGAGATTTTTGTACAAAAATAAATTGTCGTATTCAACTCGTTGTAGAGATGATAGGAAACGTTTGACATGAATGTTACATATAAATCATTGGGCATTGTCATTATCTTCAACACCAATCCAAGAATCAAAATCAGAGTTGTATCCTAGCCACCGAACAAGTAACTGTTTCTTACCCCCACGAGTACGTCTCTTTAATATCTTTTCAATTTGATAGATTTCACTGGCATTTTTAACTTTTTGCAATTCATAGTCATAAAAGCCCCCGAGAATCTCTTCATCTTTGGTATCACGCAAACGATAAGTTACGGGTGTAGTGTCTAGGATTTTTGCCACTTTAAAAAGTTCAGTGGACCACAAGTAATTCCCCTTTTCAAAAACATTAGTTGTTCTATTAATTCGAACCGTATCACCAACACTGAATTTATTTTTCTTCTTCTTCTTGACTTGTTATTCAGTGAAATATTGTATAAGAAATGTGTCAATTGTATCATGATCAGACTGATGAATTTTCGTTGGCGTAGAGTTGGACAATGATCTAGGAGGTCGTTGAATATAAGTCAACATGATTTTATCAAGATCATGAATAAAAGCCAATGTATTTTTCAATGTACAATATCTTGAAATTAAGCAAAAAGTGAGCAGTACGAAAACTCCACGTTTACAACCCGCCTGGTTTTTGAGGGACCAAGCAGGAGAGAGAGCCAAATGCGCCAGAGCTGTATTACACTGTATCACGGTTAATTGCGACGAGGGTACGGGCGCGCCCGAAACTTCGTCTAAATGAACCTTAAAAAAATGAAATAAAGCTATGTCGACTTTGCATATCTCTCTGATTGGTCCCTAAAACCAGTCTGGTTGAAAACGTGGAGTTTTCGTACTGCTCACTTTTTGCTTAATTTCAAGATATTGTACATTGAAAAATACATCGGCTTTTATTCATGATCTTGATAAAATCATGTTGATTTATGATCAACGACCTCATCGATCATTGTCCAACTCTACACCAACGGAAGTTCATCATTCTGATCATGATACAATTGACACCTTTCTTAAACAATATTCCAATGAAACAAAAGTCAAGAAGAAGAAGAAGAAAAATAAATTCAATGTTGGTGATACGGTTCGAATTCATAGAACAACTAATGTTTTTGAACAGGGGACTTACTTGTGGTCCACCGAACTTTTTAAAGTGGAAAAAATCCTAGACACTACACCCGAAACTTATCGTTTGAGTGATACCAAAGATGAGGAGATTCTCGGCGGCTTTTATGACTATGAATTGCAAAAAGTTAAAAATGTCAGTGAAATCTATCAAATTGAAAAGATATTAAAGACACGTACTCGCGGGGGTAAGAAACAGTTACTTGTTCGCTGGCTAGGATACAACTCTGATTTTGATTCTTGGATCGGTGTTGAAGATATTGACAATGCCCCATGATTTATATGTAACATTCATGTCCAACGTTTCCGATCCTCTCTACAATGACTTGAATACGGCAAGTGATTTTTGGACAAAACTCTGCCCTGCCATCAAATTTGACGGTGCGTATGAAGTGGCTCATGTCGACTGTATTCTCAAAAATACCTATGACATCCTGAGAAAGGATCGTGAATATGAAATAAAAATACGACCGTTTGAATTCGGTGATGAAGGTTCAATGGCAACTTTTGATTCTAATCAGTACCCTATTGCTAACTTCCCCTACAGGGAATACAATACCATGCATGAACTGTTTCGAGTTATCAACAAAAAAAATTGCAAGTCGAAAAAAAGGCGGTTTCACTTTCAATTACTCGACGGAACAAAGGAGAATTTATATTACCAATCCATTTGAGAATTAAAGAATTTTCCTCAATGAGAATTTACGTGAGGTTATTGTTTTTAAAAACCGTATTATTAAGACATAAAATTTCAGTTTTAGTGACCATGTTATCTATGCAGACTATGAACCCAGCTTCTCCACGGAAAATTGTATATTTCTCTAAGCTTCATTTGTGTAAACATCTCGGGTTGGTAATTCAAACGTTGCCCTCCTACGAGTTCTTGAACGAAAAACCAATCAAGAACACATTCACCACTACAATATAAAGCATCTTCAGTATGTTCCCGTAAACACTTCCTATCTGGAACTCTGTCAGTTAACACTAAGAACTTAATTGGGTGATCCAATAGCACTTTCAAAAGGCTTAGCAGTGATTACATTTCATTTTCGACCCATTGTAAACGACAACGACGGTACAATAACCTAAAAAATGAACAATAGAAGAACTCCATTTGTCTGTCCCGATATTGACTGTTATGTTGGTGCTTTGAGTCCACGTCAAATAGGCAATGGATTGGACTACTACAAGGGGCGTACTACAAGGTCTGGCTACGGTCTTGGGAGCTTGTGTGCGAGGTTAGGTTGGTCTGTACTACCCCGTGCCAGAATAGATCTTTGACCTGCTGCATCGACGTTTGCTGCCTCAACACGTCATGACTAGGGGTCAGGCAAGAATTTCAAGTAGAGTGTTAAAGAAAATATTAGATCTTCAGCAAGAGCCGTTGGTGAACAATTAAAATCTCGACAAAATGGGGAGGGATTGAAAAGGATGCTTTCACTTCATTCACTCATCAGTCTCCAGCCAGGCAGGAAGCAAAGGACATCAACAAGGACGTTGAGGACTAAAACAACGAAGTCCAATAAGCAGCAGAAGAAGAAGAAGAAAAAGAAAAAGATTGTTAGATCAAAGAAGGATTTCTTCTCTTAAGATTGCTTATCTCCCCCACAAGGAATCATATCCATCAATCAGTTCCTCATTGAATCTTTTTAACGCTGAAAATGTTGATGTCAGTATCAAGTATGGCTACTAAGAACAATTTCACCCTCCACAACCCCTCTCGGAAAATATACACTTTCAAATATTTTCCAATGAAGACTATTTCATTGATTTGTCATCAACATTTATTGATTTAAATGTTGTGGTGAAGAAAAAGTCAGATAATACAACTCCAAATGCCTGCGATGGTCTCTCCTATGAAACCTGTATTCTACACAACCTATTCAAACAAATTAATGTATTTATTAATGGAACATTGGTGAGCACTAGCAATAATTTATCCAACTATGCGAGCTACATACAATTTATGATGATGACGCCAAAGGCGTACAAGGAGATGAGAGGACAATCGCTGGGCTATGAATATCAAACAGGTGTTGATACTGACGGTGAGTTGACTACTGCAGTGACCCAGGAGTATCATCTAGTTGGAAAATTAAATCACGAGATATTCAATATATCCCAATGGCTACCCCCAATGTCAAGATTGACATAAAGTTGCAGCTGGCCCCATAAAATATCATTTTGTGAAAAACACTTCCTGCAGCACCCGATTCAAATGTCATTATCACATCGGCAATTCTCCACGTCCGAAAACAACAGGTTTTGAGCTCTGTTGCATTGGCAGTGGAAAAGCTAAGAGCCAATGGTAGCAACATTAAACTTCTTGTCCCCCAAACAATCACCAATCAACGTCACATTGCCACCGGTTCTCTTCGCTATAGCTATTCATCATTTATCAATGGAGAAATCCCATCAAAAGTGGCTTTGGCCTTTGTGAGGAGTGGCAGTGCCGTTGGATCCTGGACTGAATCCCCCCATGATTTAAATTTTTTCGGTCTATCTAGCATTGTGTGCAAAGTGAATGGTATTCCACTGTACACTCTGTCATTTGACAAACATTCCTATAGAACTCTGTACGAGTTGACCATGCAATCCCTAGATCATGACTCAACTATTTGAAAATGGAATAACCGATTCAATGTTTTCAAAAAATCATGGGGTTATTGTTTTGGATTTGTCAGGCACACACGATATGACCATAGTACGAACTGGGACTGTACGTTTAGAGTGTACATTTGCCAATGCTCTGACTGAGAGTATCACGCTAGTATCACTGAGTCAATTTGAAACCTATTGGGAAATCACGCCCGACGGTAGTGTTCTACTAGACCTAGCACCATGAACACAAATCAAATAATCAACGTATTTAGTATGGATCCATACATGTCCCAGTACAAGTCCTATTGCATACCTTCGGACTTCATTGAAAAAATTCCAAGTGTTAACAATACCCTAATCATTGTTAATAGCAGTCCATCAACTTTGAAGACCGGCCATTGGCTATGCATCTTTCAAACAGCGAAGAATATTGAATTTTTTGATCCTTTTGGCCTATCGTATAAATTCTACACACCATACATCAGCAACTTTATTGAAAGCAGTGGGAAAACCATTATTCAAAATCAACGAAGAGTACAGGATTTAGCGACTAAGACTTGTGGCTTTCATGCACTACTCTTTTTCATGTTCAAATGTCGTGGCTACACCTACAAGCAGTTTCTCGACATCTACATTGACTTACCTCAATTAAACGACTTTCTTGTGGATAATATACTTACATGTTTATTTAATTTTGATTTTAGTGCCCTAATAATAAATTTTTATAAATATTTATGTTAAATTTTTTATTAATAAAAAAAAAATTATATACATGATAAAAACGACTTTTCTACTCTTTAGATTTCATCCACTACTAGGTATTTGTCGACAACAACTAGTGCGGGTAGATTATCTGAATTCACAGTATACTGATCCTGATGTAGTGCAATGTCAGGGTCACATTTTCTACAGTAGAGTGTGACTTTACTCTTGTCATATCTATTTGTATAGTCAATGATACTATTCTCATTCATTCTATAGAATTCACATGTTTCAATTTGTCTATTTGAAGCAATTTCACAAACAGTGTCCTCAAGTGTCGAATCACATTCCGTCAATGCCAAATAAAAATCAGTGGGCTTATAATCATAACACCCATTGTCTTAACAACTATGACTTATAAACCATATTCTTTTTTTGTTCCAACAGTTGAATCGTTGACCCGGTTCCTCCTCCCAGAACAATCTAAAACCACGACGATACTAATCTCGTAGCAATAAACTAAAATCACGGTTAGGATTCTTTCCAATCATACCGGGATATGTACTCTCCCACTGCTTGCACTTATCATAATGACAATTGGAGCATAGGTGGCCTCTAGGATGAGAGTCACACACCTCTTCAAGACAGGAATTACAACCATTAATTTGTATAACATATCCTCTGTGCAATTTACACGGGTTGCATAATCCACACTTTTCATCATACTCCTCAATCATTGTGCAAGTCTCACAGGATGACCAGCGGACCTGTGTGTAAATACAGACCGGACATGTATGGTACATTTTGTCAAGTGTTATCTCTCTCACTGCGACAATGAAACTGAGCTAGCAACAAAAAAAATTGCCTGTGATATAGAGAGAGGAGTAAATAATCCTTGAGCACCATCTTTATTATGAAAAAAAAAGTATTAAATTTATAAACTAATGTTTAAAAGCATATCCACAATATCATTTTGTCGTGTCGAGATCAATAAATCATTAAACTGTGAAAATACATTTAGGCCACTATATAGAAGTCTCATAAAATAGTCTAATGATGAAGAATCATATTTCACTAAATAGATAAACATCCACTTAGAAAATATCTTACCTTGACTGGACAACTCTATAAAATCATCATCTAGAATCAAACGTTTGTCCATAATAAATATATTCCTCATGATTCGATCTTTCTCGAATCTATCCATTTTTTTTTTTGTCCTATCTCTCTCACAACCAACTTCAGACTAATCAGAATTTATTTTTTATAATCTATGAAATATACGCAAGTATACTATATAAATAAAAAAAATCACTGATTTAAAAACATTTTTATTAAGAAAAATTACAACTATGATAATCACAGATGTATTGTGTTCTCATCAATATATTTCGATGTGATATCTAATGCAGAGTAAAGCTTATTTATATTCACAATAATTACTTTTCAATCAAAACATCGTTGTTCCTCGTGCTTAAATTTGCTTAATGATATCACATATCTTGCATACATAATGTACCATTCAAGACATAGTCTACACCCAGCGGTTATTTCCACAGCTACATTAGGTACTCGTATATCGCTGCTGCTGCTGCTGTCGGTTCCATCATTAATCTCCAATAATGTAAATGCACCACTCATTTTTTTTTTTTCACTAATATCCTTGCAAATAAAAACTATTCTCTTTGAATTCAATTCTCTCACTAAGATGAACTGTAAAGAAAACTAGTCATTTTATTAAAATCATAATCACCAAACAAGCTATAATCGTTCCTCTTGCCAAAAGGTGTAATGATCTGTAGAATAGGACTACCAGAAAAACCTGTTTGGTACGGGCACGTACGCAAAGTATATACCTTCAAGCAAATTCCATATGATTTTTCAAATTACTATAGAAATGATACCTCTTTGCAAATGATCCTGGTAACCCCAATTCGTTGAAAACCTACATACATATCTATGCCCTAGGCGTAGGGTTCAAATATATAGATGCCTGGCCCGTGGTAAGGCTTATTACGCAATCACTCGTGATATCTATTAATGCTTTACTACTGCTGATAAGAGTAAGTGTGACAATTATAGAAGCATTAACTTGGTTTCTATAGGTCTCAACCGAAATAATTGCATAGTTTTTTCTTCTATTTTTCAATGGCTGTTATCCTTATAGACCCTTTATAGATCCTTATAAACCCTTTATAGCCCTTAAGTACCTAGCGATTTTTGGAAAAATCAATTAAACCCCTATTTATTAGACTGATAAGAGTAAGTGTGACAATTATAGAAGCATTAACTTGGTTTCTATAGGTCTCAACCGAAATAATTGCATAGTTTTTTCTTCTATTTTTCAATGGGTGTTATCCTTATAGACCCTTTATAGATCCTTATAAACCCTTTATAGCCCTTATAACCTTATGACTATATACAGAGCCTATATACCTTAGCCCTTATAATATAGCCCATAGCCCTTATAACCTTATGACTATACACAGAGATTATATACTATATACCTTATGACTATATACGATTAAGACAAATTCAAGTCCTTAAAACTGCCCACTTTACTTTCGCTTGGTCTATCGCTACATAAAAGCAACATCAAAACGTTTGGAAATGAATTTTAACAAAGCTAGTGTTTCCACTTGCTGAGATTTAGCCCTTCTTTTTGACATTTTTAGACCTTCCACGGGACCTTTTCTTTGAAAAAAGGGATAGGACGACTGAAATATTTAGGTATTTACCTTCTTTTACAAGTTTTTTTTTTTACAATACAAATCCTGTACCTTAGAACTATCCACTCAACCACATGCACGGCAGGTCAAATATTGATATAGCCCAAGAACAGTATTTAACCTTGCATTAGCGCAACTTAAGGCTTATATAGCCCAAGAACAGTATTTCTTGTTGGTCCAAATCAGTACCATACAATTTAATAATACTATGGTATAACAAAAGAAATTATCAGGTTCCAGGCTTAAACGACAAACAGCGTTTTTCTTTTTTTTTTTCTTTTTTTTTTTTTACTTGAAAGTTTCGTTTTTTTCTTCTTGGAAAATTTCTAAGAAATTGTTAAGCCTCAGCCTATTGTAGTTGTCACCCGGTTCAGGTGACAACCTGAATTGGATTCCTAGAAATGTTTTTATTTTTTTTTTTTTTTAAAATCTTGGACATTACCAAGTTTCTATAATATTTTAAACAAGTTTGAATAGTTTCAAAATAGTATTTATTTTCAGGTTTAATTTCTATATTGTCCTTTGGACTTTATCTGTATTTTTTTTTTATCATTCTGCACCGAGGATGGTTGATCATACGTAGTTTCATAAATAGTTTCAAAATAATGTTTATTTGAGGTTTGGTTTTTGTATTGTCCTTTGAACTTTTATTTGCATAATTTTTTTCTTCTGTTTTTCACTGGCTATTATTGTCCTCGTTTCTCTCTTCTTGCAATTTTTGTTTTGTTATAAGGTTAGTCAATATTGTAAGATTACTTCTTGGGTATGTGGTTACTGTATATGGAATAAAGACCTCCAGTTTTGTAGGAAGCGTCATCCTGCTCTTTTTTTATATGTTTTTTTAATTAGATAGAAAAAGTTAAGTTTTTAATGTTTGCTTAATATTTAGGGGCTTGGTTGTTCCAGTCAGAAGACCAAATTTAAAACATTGTGAAGGAACTGATATGTTATTAGTTTTGATTCCTATTGAAAATAACTTCTCATAATGAACCCTTAAGAAAAGGTTTCATTTGATGTTACTAGAAAATCGTCGCAGTACCAACCCACCTAAGGTCAAAGTAGTGAGCAAAAACTCGTTTTATCTTATGTTAATTCATCTGAAGCCGCTCTGTTTGAATGCCACCCATCTGAAACCACTCTGTCCACATTTTCTGTCGTTGCACTCTTAATGGAATATATGTAAGTAACCCTTGCATGTATAAACCTACAAAACACAATTTAATGAAAAAAACTACATTTGCAAGTTAAACATTAAACAGTCCTAAGATGAATAACGAGGAAAGGGGGGATCTCATGTATTTAACATGCTTACTGTATAGAGGACGAAAGTCCTTATGTATCTTTCGATATACTGTTTTATTGGGGGCAGAAGGGTGATTTTTCTGAAGCAGAACGAGGGAGGCCCGGTCGAAGGGGGGCGGGGAATTGACTAATGTGGGGCATTAGCCCTTTGGGAATAAGGAAAATGGTTTGCTTTGCACTAATACTAAGTTTTCTATATTTACAATTGAGTTTGCTGTCTTTAACCTATGACTTGCGTATGAATTTGTCATAGTTAAATCCGGGGTTTGGTGTCTGCTCCCTGTTATTAATTTTTTTTCTTTTTTTGTCTTTTTTTATTTATTTGAAAATTTACCTATCTAATTATTCATTTGAACGAACTTTTTATCAGAGGATTTCGATTTTAAATATAAATTCTTAAGTTTAGAAATGAAAAGAGGAAAAGGGAAATTATTTTTTTATTTTTCCATGGTGCAAAGTACGCTTTAATTTAACTGGTTTACGTTTGTGGCGTATTTTTGTAAGTACGCCAATTACATTATCCTTAAGTGGATGTTGGGAATGAAAGCCACGTAACACCAGCTTTTTTTTTAACTTAATTGGTTCTCCAGTGTGATATTAAGGCAGTAAAAAGAGACTTTTTCTTTTTTTTTGTTCAAGTGGTCCGTTTTTTGCTTTCTAGTACAACCTCCAAATTTACAGTTACTTGTTTTCTGTAATTTATAACTAACCAAATATGTTTTTACATTTTTAGCTGACTTTGGTTTGGCACGAAACATTAACGCACCAGAGTGCCCAATGACTCCAAATGTTGTGACATTGTGGTACAGAGCTCCCGAGTTGCTTTTTCAATCTAAAACTCATACTACAGGTATTGACATGTGGGCTGCAGGATGCATATTGGGTAAGGACCCATTCCTTTCCTCTTAAAAATTAAATAAAAAAACAAGTTTTTTTTTAACTGAAAGTAAGGAACGACGTTAAAACATAAAACGAACAGAAATTATCCCGTATATGAAAGGGGCTGTCCCCTCCTCAACGCCTCGCTATTTAATATAAAGTTTTTTATTGTTTTAAAAAATAAGAGTTGTGAGAAATTCAAACTCTAGCGTAAAGAGCGAGGCGTTGAGGAGGGAGGCGAGGAATGCAAATATATTTGAATTCAGCATTGAAATCTGATTCTTTTGATGTATCTATTGGTATCAAAAACCCGTTTTCTAGAGTTTCGGCTACCATTGAGCCGGGTCGTTCCTTACTTACAGTTCGTTACCACGAACTGTTTGATTTCGTGTTGTGTCCTATAGGCGTGCTAAATTTGTTCCCATAGATATTATGATTTTTTAATAATGCTGTCACTTCTAGTAAAGTTGAAAAGCGCGAAGAATTTTATAAGTCCTCAAATGACGTTTAATGGGAAAATTTTCATTGAATTAAAATTTATTCCAAAGATTGAGAGGATACGAATATAGTTAAATTGAACTTTTACATATTAACTTTTATATAATTTAGCTGCTAAGGACTTTGATTTATGTATACGAGTAATATACGTGGAAGCTTTTGAAAACGTAAAAAAGATGCTCGTATGCTTACGCTAAAAAGTTAAACAAGTCTTGAATTCAACTATACGACAAATATTCTTAGTCCAGTAAATCTACGAAACTCTGGGACAAAATTGCAGTGTAAAAGAGTTTTACACTGTCTTGTAGAGAAAAAATTATGTACAACATATCAAAGTCCTCAAAAATCTCCTGGGCTGAAGAGGGTAAAAAACAGGGTAAAGGGGGGGGAATTGTAAAAATTTAGGGGCAGATTTATTGTGCGCTTGAACTTCACGTCTGCTCTTTTTCTGCGTGGGGAAACGAAAAAAGAAAGTTATGCTGTTTTATCGCTGGATTTGGTTCTATTTTCCCTTTAGGGGGGGGGGAGGGAGAGGGGGAAACAGTATCCTGGAGTTTTGCGATATGGCTGGTCAAAATGTTGCACCCAAGGTTTTTTGATTCGATGGTTTCAAAAAACCTGGTATTAGATTCGTATCTTGCTTTTCTGCAGTGTTTTCACCGCAGGGAATACAATGCATCGGGCCTTCGGAGTACATGGGCAGATTTACTTCGACTATATGGTAGAAACATAAGACAAAACTAAATGTAAACAATGAAACAAATCAGGTAACTTCGGTAATCAAAGCAAAAGATAATTACGGTTTTGATTGAACTAAAAATGAGAAGATCATTGATTTGTACTAAACATCGTCTTCTTCATTGTTATCAACAACAACATCTTTATTGGCATTCTTTGCAAGCAAGTGTACAAGACAATCCATTTTTCGGCAACTACAGCGTAAACTGTCACAGTTGGAACGCGTTCAGCTGCAACAAATCACATTTAGCAGATGAGGTGGAGCAGGTCCAATGTCTGTCATGATCGGAGTGAGGCGTCCGTCACGTAATCGCCAACCCTAGTCTTTCGGGTCGATTTCTGACGCATTATGACGCCATTCCGTTACCTGATAGAAGACTATAAGAATGAAATTTCGCAGCCGATGGAGTTGGACAATTCGTGGTTGCAGTAATAGCTAAAACCTAATAAAAGACAAATGTTTCCGAGAATAGCACAAAATGGTCCAAATGCCTTAAAGAGGTGTCGGATCAAAACCCAAAGTACACCTTTGGAACTGCCTTGGCCGATCCCTCATGATGAAAACTTACAGTTCCTTGGCTTGAACAAAAAGGATTTGATAAAATAATACAACACAAGCGTATTTCGAAAAGCTGCTTCTCTGGGCTATGGTGCCATATTCCACTAATTTCACTGCCTGATTCGTCGGTGGGTCGTCTTTACTATTCCAACTAAGAAAAAGCTATACGCTTTTTCTGTGTGTAATTATCTTGTAAAAATTCCTAAAAATGAAAAACCTGGACCATCAAACTTGACAAGACTAATCTGAATTAGGGTTGCAGCGTTAGGTAGCAATTAGGGTTGCAGCGGTAGCTAGCAACCTAGTAAGAGATAATCATGTCCCATACTAAGAAATACAACAGCCCATAACTCCTAAAAATAGTATCAGATGTATTATAATAAAGAAAGAACTCTGGCCCATAGTTACTGAAATAATAAACTAAAACACATTCTTGGGTATGCTGCCATATTTGACTGGCTTAGCTGCCTGATTCTCTGAGATTCGGGTCTTACTTGGCCGAAAATCTTATACAAGAACCATACAATCCCTTGGTTTGAACAATTAGTTTATATTAAACAACGAATTCTAGCCCATAGTGACTTAAATATTTAATAAAGTGCGATTTTTCTACAGTTGCAATACTAAAATGTATCCTTTTTTGCTCGTTAAATGATATGAATGCGAGGTCATTCACATGACATTTTTTTTTTTCCAAATTAAGGCTCGAGAGTATGATCAGCCGAAGAGTGAACGTCCTGAGGATGACCCACCAAAATATTGCCATGCCTCACTAAGGGGGGGGGCGGGGTCCCACATTAAGAATAACAGATCTACAGCAAGCAGTCAAAGCACTGGGAAAATATAACAACATGGTTACAATTTGTTTTATTTTTATCTGCTTATTGTAATTTTTAGTTTTGGGAATTTTATACATTGATTCAATGTCTCAATGTATAAAAATGTATAAAATTCATAAAACTAAAAATTACAGTAAGCAAATACAAATAAAACAAATTGCAACAATGTTGTTATATTTTCCCAGTTTAATGCTTGCTTTAGATCTGTTTTTCCTAACGCGGGACACAACCCCCCCCTTAGTGAGGCATGGCAATATTTTGGTGGGGAAGATCTCGGGCGGAAGATGAGGAAATGGCCTCCTTAAGAACTATGTAAATGACCGGAACACACGTACAAGCCAAAAATAAAGTCTCTAAAGGGACTGATCTAGACAAAGATCAAGAGATTTCTTAATTTAAGTAAAGATAGTGTGACTTGCAATGCACTAAAAAATATTTACCTGTGCATAAAAGTACATAAAAGTAGAAGAACTAAAAAGCATTTAAAAAATATTTACCATTGTAAATTGTGCACATCGGACATTGACAAATATATTTATTCTATTTCTCGAAAATGGCTCCATATATTTTCGGGAAAGTTGGTATCTAGGGATGTTTTCGCGTAAAAAAACGATCTAGATAGGTCAGAAGTTTAAGAAAAATTGTTAGGAGCCTAAATTTTAGTTTTCGCAAATGACGTCAAGTACTATGTTAGTACATGATATAAGCATTTCTTATGACATCATATATGGGACCATATAAGTATTTTCTTATATTATGCCATGCATAGCATAAATAAGATTGTTGAGTTTCCAACGCAACAGCCAAGGCAAAAGAAGAAGTTTTGTAGCACAACCTGAACAACTAAAAGAAACAAAGATGGTCATCAATGCCTTCCATATCTTGTAAAATCAAAAACCTGGACTAGATAAATCGTTAGAAGAAAAAGAATTTTTTATCCCACCACCTGAACAATTGAAAGAATCAAATGTTCGGCGATATGTCTTTCATAATGACAAAAGACAAGCCGAGGCAAAAGTTAAAGGTCCAATAAAAAAAAGTAATTATTCAAAGACACCCCTTCTAATTTATGGTCAATTTGGCCCTAGTTAAAACAAGAAAAGGCTAAATTTGTCTGCGTTTAGAACACAAACGACAGTGAGAATCTATATAATGAAGCCTGCCGCGTGCCCCATACCTTTGTTAAAATAAGCGAAGGTTCGGCGATACGTATTTCATCATGAAGAAAGATAAGCCGGGGTGTAACGAACCAAACAAATTGAAAATGATAGTGATGATGATTGGGTTTTGGATTGTGACAGGGATAAGGTCATCAATACCTACCATGCTTCTGAAAATCAAAAATATGAACTGGATAAATCGTTGGAAGAAATAGAAGTTTTTGTCTCACCACCTGAACCATTGAAAGAAATAAAGGTTCGGCGATTTGTCTTTCATAATGACAAAAGACAAGCCGAGGTAAAAGTTAAAGGTCCAAAAAAACAAAATTTATTTTAGAAACGGCACAAATTATGATTTATGGTCAATTTGTACCTCACGATATCAACGAAATGCTAAGATTGTCTGTGTTTAGAAGAAGAGCGACAGTGAGAATCTATATATAGAAGCCTGCCGCGTGCCCCATACCTTTGCTAAAACAAAACGAGGTTCGGCGATACGTATTTCATATTGACGAAACATAAGCCGAAGTGTAACGAACCAAACAAATTGAAAATGATAGCGATGATGATCATTGGGTTTTGGATTTTGACATGGATAAGATTATCAATACCTACCATACTTCTGAAAATCATAAATATGGACTGGATAAATCGTTGGAAGAAAAAGAAGTTTTTGTCCCACCACCTGAACAATTAAAAGAAACAAAAGGTTCGGCGATACGTCTTTTATAATGACAATAGACAAGCAAAGGTTAAAGAAGAAGTTTTTGTCACACCACCCGAACAATTAAAAGAAACAAAGGTGGTCGTCAATGCCTTCCATACCTTTGAAAATAAAAAACCTGGACTAGATAAATCGTTGGGAGAAAAAGAACTTTTTGTGTTTCATAATGACAAAAGACAAGCCGATGCAAAAGTTAAAGGTCCAATAAAAAAAAATGTAATTTCACAAAGGCACCACTTCTAATTTAAGATCCATTTGGGTGTCATGGCATCAAGAAAAGGCTCAATTTGTCCGTGTTTAGAAGACAAGTGACAGTGAGAATCTATATATATAGAAGCTTGCCGAGTGCCGGGTAGTCAAAGAAACTTTTCTCTTGCAATTTGTGACCGGTCAAACCTCCCCCTTCCGGGATTTTCGTTACTCTGTAGCGCTGATAAAAAAAATACTCCAACAAGAATTTCGTCATGCACACCTTGCCATTCTAACCTGCCAGGAAGGAGAATTGCTTTCTCCTTTTTATATTAGTTTATATTAGTGTTCTGGAAATTTGCTGTCTCGCAACGGCACCTATTTGAAATAATAGCAGCCTGTCTACTAATCTTTGAGTTTAATCATTGATTTGAAATCAGGCTTGGCTCTGGTAAGCATTCAAAATTACTTTCAATATGGGAGAAATGATTTCCAGAATCCTCATTGCTATACCCTTTACTATTCACTGTCAAGGCATTATTTTAACTCTAAAGATTTAGTGAATGAAACCAGTCTTTAATTTAACATACTTAACACATAATTTAGCAGCCAATCATGCGCTAAATTATATGATTTTTACTTGATTTTTATTGACACCACCGTTCAACCAATTTTATTTAGATTCCAAAGGGATTATATTCGTGTCTGAAATTTGGATGCGTCCGAGATTTGGCTATTTGCCACCCTTGCAGCCCCAGTGCAAACCTCTGCAACCTGGCAGAAAATTGAAAAGAGAGTGGGTGGCTTCTCATAATGCCTCAGCCCCGTCTACTCAAGATCAGGAGGTTACCCCTCATCATGCTTTGCCAGGGTCTTCAAGAACTGCCCCGCCTGTACAAAGGTCAGGAGGTTGCCCCCCATCATGCATTGCCAGGGCCTTCAAGAACTGCCCTACCTGCACAAGGTCAGGAGGTTGCCCCCCATCATGCTTTGCCAGGGCTTTCAAGAACTGCCCCGCCTGCAAAAGGTCAGGAGGTTGCCCCCCATCATGCATTGCCCAGGGCCTTCAAGAACTGCCCCGCCTGCACGAGGTCAGGAGGTTGCCCCCCATCATGCTTTGCCAGGGCCTTCAAGAACTGCCCGGCCTGCACAAGACCAGGAGGTTGCCCTCCAACACGTGCTATCAGGCCCATCCGGCACTCAAGTCCAGTCAGAATTTGTGAATGTAAGCATTTTTACCTCTAGTTTCTACCTGGTTATAGAAATATCTATCTATTTCTTCCAACTTTTTTCATTTCGCCATTTTTCAACACTGTAAAAGTGTGTCAGAGATATTAAAAGGCATTTTTCTCCCAAAAGGAAATATTATGTTCTCCCTTTTGAATCATGTCAAGTGCATGCATTCACCCTGTCGAATTAGATTAGTGAAGCCAAAACGGCACTATTTTCTGCTCATGGTAGGGTAAATGGTAGTTTCTATTACGTTATAAACGAAAGGTTAATCTTGCCTCTACAAATTTCTTAAAAACAATTTTCAATCGGAACGAGTTGTATTTTTTTTCCAAATAATATATAGAGTTTCATTATGAAACTTTTTGGAATTATTTTAAAAAAACCAACATTGTCATTTAAATATATTATATTGTGTCAGAACTTTCAGAATATATAGAGTAAAAACACCAAATGCTACTAAGCACATGTAAATAATAATCCAATTTTAAAAATAGGGTGATTTAGACACTTTGAAAATCAGCCATTTTCTTTTATAGGTTACTCCGGTTCCATATTCGCCATCTCCCGCCTGCTCATCAGTTGGAGGAGAAGAAGATGTGCCTGTGAGTTTTACAGCAATGAAATGTCTTGGCATGGTATCGTTAACGAAATTCATGTTAATATTGACGATTTTTTAACTGACTATTTTAGTGTAAAACCTAGCACAATTGAGCAGGTGGACTTGATTCTGAACACCTTGCAGCTCTTAGAGGATTTTACCCGAGAATTAACAGAGAACCCTCCCCCCACTGATTACATTTCCTCACTTCAAACTAATGAAATGGTTTCCCATAGCCCTATTATTGAACAATGTGGGTGAGGGGTGGTGATAATATACAGAAGGGGGAGGCTGACAATACCCATAGCAATGTTTGGGGACCCTTTTAATTCACTTATGGGGGGTAATTTTGTATTTGACCCTATAGAAATTGTCCATTTATATGTAGATAGAATTTGGGAACTATTAGAAAACCAAATTCAGTTGTGGGGCGGGGGGTAGGGATTAAATTAAGGTTTCAATTGTTTTAAAGATGTTTTATTTAAATGAGGGTAAGAGCGAAGTTTATCATCATTATGTACATACCGAGATGCTAGTGGTCTATTCACATTTAGAAAATTTTGAGGGTGTGTTTTCGGATTGGGTAGGCCATATTATTATGCATCTTGAAAATTATAGTGAAAATGGGAGTGGGTCCGTGGTTCTTTTTGTTGAAAATTTAAGCGTTAATATTTCTAAATTTAAAAAAGATTTTATTTTAAGAGGGGGGCAGATGGGCCAAGGGCTATAGTTTTAAAATATAATCACGATTTAGAGACTTGTAAAGGCCTTCAACGAATCTGTTTTGAAACAGGCCAAAAATGTTCCATGTACGCTTTCCTAATATCAGCTTTCCAGCCTCTAGCAGATGACGCTACAAAGAAAAATTTAGAATATTGGGCTGTATATGGGAAGGAGGGATCCAATTTTCCCACTGTAGATTTTTCATGTTTAGAGGGAAAATACCCAGTAACGCTAAGGTCCATTGATATTTTTGAAAGGGCTAATGCCCATTTAAATATCGGCGTTACTGTGGTTCAATATGAAACTGAATTTGAGGATGGTGCTTGTTCCAAAAAGAAGGGGGTGGTGTTTCCAGTAAGGGGTCCGTCAATTGAATTGGTAAAGCACTGGGTTTGGCTGTTGTACACACCACCTAGTGACCCCAATACAATTGGCCATTTCAACTCGATTACACACATCAGTAGACTTTTGGGATAGGGTAAGAATAAGGGGACACGTTTCTACTGTCCAGCATGCCTGTCTCGATTTCTTAGTGATTTAAAACTTCGGAATCATGTGAAGCATTGTAGACGGCATGGCTATCAGTCAGTGGAAACGGTTTCAGGGGATAGAACCATTTTACGTTTTAAAAATTTTCAAAATACTCTCCTCCAGAGCAATAAAATCTCTGTGGATTGTGAGGCCAAACTAGTGGAAGTGAAAGATCCTCGATTTCCGAATCGAATCAAAGAACATCGAGCCATTGCAGTTTCCTACGCCCACGCTAAGAGAGACAGTTCTAACACTCTGCAGTTGTTAGAAATAGTTGAAACGTTGGATGAGAGTAAGTGCATGATCGAGACACTGATAAAATTAATTGGCACTGAAAATGACGCTATTTCTCGTTTGAAAAATACACATTACCCAATCTTATTGTCTGCAGAAAATCGTCTCGTGATTAAAAATCAAAAAATATTCTGGGTTTGTAAGGGGGAGTTTGAAGAGGGCGATAAGGGGAAAGGGACTAGAGGGAAAAGAGAGGGAAGGGGAAAGTCAGAGACCAAAATCACTTGTGGCAGGAAATATCATCAGGGGGTAGTAGTTTTAGAGGGGTAGCACATCAATCATGCAATGTGAATGTAAGCCAGCAGTTTCTTATTCCGGTTTTCATTCACAATGCAAATTATGATTTAAAATTTATTTTACCGGCTTTTGCATGTATGCACAGGGAGGGAGGAGGAGGAGATAGTCCATGGGTAAATAATTCATTTACCTATAACATTATCTTCAGTTCAGCAGACAAGTTGGTTGTTCTCGAGCTGAAAGGTCAAGTAGTAAATAGTGGGCATACGTGCCTGAATAAAATGAGGTTTGTCGTTTCTTTTAGTTTTTTTTCCAAAGCGTCGAGTCGATGGATTTTACCTGAGAAAAACGACAATTTTGATAGTTTTCTTTTGCTTAAAAAGCACTTTCCAGACAGTCAAATGTATGACCTATTGACCTGTAAAGGTGTATATGCATACGACTATTACTGTTCTGGCGCTCGGTTAAGCGAAGAGAAACTACCTCCAATTACAGCTTTCTATAAGTCACTCACCAACAGTGAATGCCCTGCCGAGGAATACGAATTTGTCAATAAGGCCTGGGATCATGGTAATTGTAAAAATGGGTGGCAGTATTGTAGGCTATACTTGTCCAGTGACGTTTTAACTCAGTTAAATATTGTCAGTAAAAATACAGATCAAATCTATTCAGAGTTTGGACTAGATATAGGATATTATTTTCCACACCACATTTGGTGATGGACTTGATTTTGAAGATTAGTAAAGAGGAAATTGGCTTTATAACTTATGTATATAAAAACCTTTTTGTTTAAAGGTCATTGAAAGGTGGGTATGTTTTTCATGGAGATCGCATTTGACAACAGATCCAAGCGGGAAAGACACTGGTGTAAAGTCAAATGCAGTTTTCTTGGACATGAACTCGTTGTATACCTCGGCAATGTCTCACTACTCTTTGCCGTGAGGGAGCTATAAATGGATTGAGAATCCTTGTGAGATCCCCGACATTCACACCGTCGAGGACAATGGGCCACAAGGATGGTTCTTTGAAATTGACGGTCACATTCCATTTGCGCTTCATGATTCTGTCAAAGATTTTGTTTTCCCCCGTATCAATCGACCAGTGACCAAGGAATCACTGAGCCCCTACAATCAATCATTGGTTGATGATATGGGGATGCACTGGACCCCCTCCAAGCAGAAACTGATTGCAGATCTGGACCCTAAAGAGAATAGCGTTGTTCACCATGTGCTTTTGCGCTGGAGGGTGAACAATGGTTTCAAGATACATAGGTTTCAACCAAAATACATAGGGTCCTGCAATTCAGTCAGAAACCCTACTTGAAGACTTTTATCGACACCTTTGTTTATAAACGCTTTCGGGCAAACAGTAAAGTAGAAAAGGAAATGTACAAGCTCATTCTAAATTCAGCCTTTGGAAAAATGTGTGAATAAAGACAGCTGAGGCTTAAGATGTTTATTACTTGAACATATTAAAAAACATTTTGAAAAAATACATATTGACATATTTAAAAAAAATAGCTTAATCCATTTGATATGAGGAGGAACATGAGTTTAGGTCTTTGGATATCTAATGCATTTTTGTATGTCAGGCATCTTTTCTGGTACCCATTGAGCGAAATATCTAACTTCATCTTCCGGATCATGTACTGAATGCAGGTATTTCTCACATTTGAAGTCTTCTAAATTGAATAATGCTATGTCTTTATCACATTTTCCGAGTAAGGGTTTATCAGTTGGCACGTTTCCCTTAACATATACTGCTTACACACCAAAAAAACTGCATATTTCCTGAATTTCCTCTTGAACATATTTTATTTTATAGCCATTTTCATTCCATGGTCTTATGGTGTTAATGTAAAAGACGTTTCGATTTATAAAATTTAATGTTGGACTCCATCTCTTTTTCTCGTACTTATACATATTGTATTTGACGTTCCATTTATAGCTATGAATTTCACGCCGTTGATCATCTAGCAGTGAGAAAGCTGCTTCGAAAATAATACCAGTTGAGGAATATTTCAGTCCAATATATTCTGTGTCAATCACCCCAAACATTATTATAGCTGAAAAAAAGGGCTTAAATTAAATAATATGTAATGTTTCTGAAACTATAACAAATCCAGCTCACTTTCTTAGAATAATTCATTTTCATTTAAGGAGGTTGGATGACATTAAATCTACACTTGAAAACTACTGCTTTGCACAACGAAAATAAATTATAAATATAACAGCTGATAAAAAGTTAATGTTGAGCTGTTGACCAAAAAACTGCCCTCCGTCCCTTAAAGACACTCCTTCCCCCTGGAGTCCTCTTCTCTCATTTCCCTTAAATTGCAATGGTTATTGCTTTTTATTTTATTCTTTTATAACCCATTTCATGTTTTTCCCATTTGCATTGCCCTGTCTGAAAACGATCTAACCTAACCTTTACCAGTAGGAGGAACGGCGTCCATTTTCCGTGAAGTTTCTGGTACATAACAAATACTGAATTTTGGTTATCAGGTTGTACCCATATTGAGTCAGTAGTCATCTGAATAAATATATTAAAATAGGGAATGTAGTCTCTTAAAATTCTCAAACCTCTATCCTTAAGCCTCAGAAAATAATCAATATATGAAACTTTATTTCTGAAATCTATAACGCAATGTCTTCAATTTCCTTGGTGATATTAGTGGTCTCCTTCTTATTCTCAATGTCATTTAATAGATCACGGGTATATTCATCCCCTTCTAAGAAGCCCCCTGCCCCCTTTTCAGTAAAGCAAAAAGTAAACATTTTCGACAGTTAGAAATGCTCCTATTTTTACCATTAAGAGAAAAATTAAATACACTCCATGTTGGAAATAAACACCAAGAGCATAGAAATCCTATTTTTACCATTAAGAGAAAAAATTACATACACTCCATGTTGGAAATAAACCCTAAAAGCATAGAAATTCTATTTTTATCATTAAGAGAAAAAATTAAAAACATGCCTAGAGCCGCAACGCATATATTTACACATTATTCCTCTATGGTCAAAGGTTTATATAATTTAAAAGGGCCTGTGCTTCAATAAATCTTCTCCTTGTAGCTATGTATCTTTTTCTTAACCCCCCTTGCAATTCAAAAGGATTTACTGTTTTTAATTTGACGGGGAAAAGTATCCTTTTTTCAGCGGGAGCTTTGCTATCCAAATTCATGATAATTAATAAGCAGGATCTACTTTAAAGGGTTCAATAATTATCCCCATTTAAATCTTAGCAGTTTAGCGTCATAAGAGGGTCAGTATATTAAGAGTTGACAGAAGTTGGCTGTAAGTTTTAGGTAGAAATATGGAAACCAAGAAGTTATCAAAAAACAGAATTATTTCTAGTGAAAGAATTTAAGTCGTAAACAGGGGGGGGACGGGAGGTTACATGGTGAAAAAGAGTGTATTTTACGCTTTCTATCGACTATAAACATTTTATAGTGGAGTTTGTATTGTGGGGGGAGGGGATATCCCCTGAATTTGAATTTACTGGAGTGGGACTATGTAAAATGATTTTATTTGGAAATAAACTAAGAAAATTTACTAAACAGAACTCACTATAGACGAGCTATCTGTGTTATTGACTAACACAGAATGTTCATTTGACATATTTACCCCTATTTAAATCATTGGGGAAATCCTAAAAGTTAGGTTGAAGGCCTAAAAGGAAATTAGCGTGCCTACGAATTGACAGAAGTTGGCTGTTACTTTTAGGTAAGAATAAAATATTTCAAGAAAGAGAATTATTTCTGTCGTAAACAGGGGGAAGGGGAGGTTCACATGGTAAAAAAGAGTGTATTTTACGCTTTCTATCGACTATAAACAACGTATAGTGGAGTTTGTATTGGGGGGGGGATTTACCTGAATTTGAATTTACTGGAGGGGGACTATGTAAAATGATTGTTTTGGAAATAAACTTAGAAAATTTGTTATTTGAGAACTCACATTATAAATCGCTGTAGCCAAAGTTTCCAAATCAATAATATCAGATGTACTCTCCATGGTGTCATAAAACTGTATGATAGTTTAACCACAACGCATGACCGTTATATACAAAATCTCAAGGGCAAATTTTGATGTAAACCTTACGTAACTTTCCTGATTGACTTAAAAAGAGACACGTGATCCTGTTCCCGTTAGACTCGATCAATAATTCACCGTCAGATTATGTAATCAATCTCTCAGAAATCCAGTTCCCCTCGAGTGGATCAATACATTGTTCCCTTTAGAATTCAATGCGCATGTGCAAACTTCGTCCCGGAGTCATTACACCTAGAAACAACAAATTAATCGACCTTGAAAAAGGGGTCAATGACCCTTTAGACTCGATCAATAATCCTTGAATAAATTTTAGCCTGTCAGCGTTAGACTCAATTATAGATGGCAACACAGTGTACGTTCCGGAGTCGAAAGGGCTTCCCTACTAATGTATTTTTCAAACTAATAAAAGGCACTCAGCATATGATTAATGAATAATTCTTCTGGGCTTGGTCTGTTTTAATTAGCGTTTTTGGTCTGAAAAACCTCTCCCTAGCTATTTTATCTACTATGGGCTGGCTCGCCGTAGTAGGATACTATTTTTAGGAATGAATATACAATGAATAGGAGGTAATAGGTTTAAGATGAATGTGCAGAATTTTGACTCTTGATGATAGAAGAGCGCCGCCAGCTGCTGAAAACCCTGCTGTGCCCAAAATGGGTCCAGGATTGCACAAAGCCTCCATTCAGCTGTATGTCCCATGGACTTCTTGCTGTCCGGTTCTCAGCTGGCTTAAGCGCTTATGCGTAGACTTGAGAAGATGGGTTAGTCCAGGTCCTGCACTGTTTTTGGGACCATTGCTTTCCCTAAGGCCAAAATACTTTAGTAATTTAAAGAATATGAAAATTTGAACATGGAATGTTATGACGTTAAAAAATGACTATCCTGTTTACATTTTGACTGACAAATTCAAACGTCGAACTGGACTTACTAGGAGTTTCAGAAACTCATATACCAGGGATAGAAACACGAAATGGTGATATAGAATTTTTTTAATCAGACAGGAAGGACGGGGTACCTAGACAGAGAGTAAGGCTCGTGATAAATAAAGAAGCCCCTAGCTCTTGTTTACGTTGGGAAGGTATCATAAACAACGATACAGCGTTACCTATATTAAAGGCTATAAGGCTTCATTTTTCTATTTTTTTTATTTTTAGAGAGAGGCATTTCACATGGAAAAGGTGTTCATATACACTTCGGAGGGACTATATCGATTAGGCACCCCTCCCGTGCACTTTCTTGCCCAAAGACATCTGATAAAAATTTTTAATATTTTTCTCGTTGAACATATTTGGAAGGTCGAAAAAACTATGTTCCTGGGGATGACAATCTACCTTAGTGCTGCCCTAGAATGATATTTTATCATCAAAACATGAAAATAATTACTTTTACACAACTTTGAAAATGTTTGGCCAGTTTTGCTTCTCACAAAGACCGGAATGACCTAGTATGAAGTTGGAAATTTCAAGGAATGATGATGAAAGTTACCAATTAAGCAAAAGGCAATATATGCACACTGCTCCTACTACTGGTACTACTACCGCTATTGCTACTGCTACTGCTACAACTACTACTACTACTACTACAACTACTACTATTACTACTACTACTACTCTACCACTACTATTACTTTTAGTACAAATACTGCTACTTCTGGTATTACAACTACTACTTCTAAGGTAACTAATACTAAGGCTGAGCATAATAAAGTGAAATATCGTAGAAAAATATTGAGGCGAAAGTTGAACTAAATCAAAACACACTCGGTGCATGTCAGTTGTCAAAAGGGCACACGAGAAATATCCTAGGAATAGCTTAGCCTAGTAAGTTGGAACTTCCATGGCTTGAAGAGGGAATTTTCAACAGACCAAAATGAAAAATGTACATACCACTACTGCTACTACTCTTACTACTACTGCTAATACGACTACTGCTACAAATCCTACCACAACGACTACTACTATTACAGCTACTATTTCAAAGGTGACTACTGCTAAGGCATAGCATAATAAAGTGAAACATCATAGAAAAATATTGAGGCTGAAGTTGTTTAGGACTTATGAAACCTCAGTGTAAAGAGCGGGGTATTGAGGAGAGGTCAACCTCTTTCATATACGGAACATTTCTGTTCTTTAGATGGTCTAACGTTGATCTTTACACTCATTAACAAAAAGTTTTTTTGCGTTTATTTTCTGATTAATTTTTCAAATTAAACCTGGAAATCCGCCTTCCCCCGCATGGGACATCCCCCCGCGCTACAAACCAAAAATTCCTCCAAAGAAGACTACTTTCGCGTAAAATTCTTCTACCTCCAGGAAATTACCATCTGAAAAATTTAATCTCGCTGCTAATTCTTCAGATCCCCCCAAAAAAATTTCGTCACATAATTCTGCCTGAAAAATTCTCCTTTTGCATACTTTCATTTGAAAAAAGAATTTAATTTTTTTTTATTCTATCTCTGATCCTTTTTTCAAGTCATGCCGATAACTCTCCTACATGAAAAATTTCTGGAAATCCTCAACCCCCTACCCCCTTCAAAGGAAAGTTTTTCCTGCGAAAAATGTTCCCATGGAGAATTCCCCCCGGTGATGACTCCCCATGGAGAATTTCTCCCATAGAAAATCCCCAAGGGAATTCTAACACCACTGAAAATTTTCCCCGGACAATTCTCCCAGAATTTCTCCACATATGAAATTAAATCACAAAAGAGAAAGTAAGACAAATCAAACGAATTTTTTACCTGAATTATGGCAATTCCCCCCTTTTTAAAATTTCTCCTGGACACTTCAACCCTGGACACTATCCTCCCAACAATAAGTTCTCCTCGTTGAAAATATCCCTCTGTACCCCCCCCCCCTCTACCTCGAAAATGCCTGTATAATGACAAATGATGTATGTAACAATGGGCGACTTTCAGAGGTTGCTGCCCTTTCTCCGGTGGCTATGGGGGTCATGTTATCCCAAGAGGCATAGTTATTGGACATTTCAACTACACTGAATCGAATGTCTTTCAGGGGGAGCGGTAAAGAATTTTAACTAGACAAGTGTTGTATTTTTAAATAGCCTTCCCTCCTGAGAAGAATAACACAACTTGAGGCAAAATTGAAAATCTGGGTTTCAAAAATTTAATTGTTTCTTTCTTTAAATTGCAAAAACAGCATTTTACCTATATAAATATTTTCCCTTGCATGCAAGCATTAGAGAATAAATTAAAGGCAAATATATTAATGAGTATTTAAAGAGCTTTCTTGCGTTGGTTACAGTTGGCTGCTTGAAGAAGTCATAACCTGAAAAAGGAGAATTAAATTATAGTAATTTATATATATATATATATATATATATATATATATATATATATATATATATATATATATATATATATATATATATATATATATATATATATATATATATATATATATATATATATATATATATATATATATATATATATATATATATATATATATATATATATATATATATATATATATATATATATATATATATATATATATATATATATATAGTAGAGATGCCTCAGGAGGTCCGGACGGGGCACCATATATGGGCATAGAACCACGTGGTTTATGGTTTTCTCACTGAGAATGGAAAAACAGTATTTTTCTCACTTGAAAAAACAGGAATTTTCTCACTTTTATGGATGTTTTTATGGTTTTTGTCAGTGAGAATGAAAAAAAAGTAACTTTCTCACATTTATGTCTGTTTTATGGTTTTTGTCAGTGAGAATGAAAAAACAGGAATTTTCTCACATTTATGTCTGTTTTTATGGTTTTTGTCAGTGAGAATGAAAAAACAGGAACTTTATCACATTTATGTCTGTTTTATGGTTTTTGTCAGTGAGAATGAAAAAAACAGGAACTTTCTCACATTTATGTCTGTTTTTATGGATTTTGTCAGTGAGAATGAAAAAACAGAAACTTTCTCACTTTAATGGATTATTGAGTCTAATGGGGGCAGGTCAATGACACTTCCTTCTTGTGTGTTGCTAAATGCGAATGTTATGAGTTTCCAGGAAACAGTTAGATCACGTGTTTCCTTCTCAGCCAATCAGAGGGCTTGCTTACATAACAATTTAACCTTGAGATTTCGTTTATAACGGGCATGCAATGTGATTCAATTATTAGAAAGTATTTTGACATAGTTCAAAAAATAATGGATAAATTTGATAAAATTAGAAGCCATGTCAACTTCAATTTGCAATGTAAGTACATTTTTATTTTCAAATAAAATTGTTTTCCGTGGTCACCCTCCAGTATATTCAGGTAAATCCCCCCCCCATACAATACAAACATCACTATACAATCTTTTTACTCGATGGAAAAAGTAAATATATTCTTTTTACCCTCGAAACCTAACCCCCCCCCCCCTCACTGTTTTACAACCAAATTCTCGCAAATGGAAATAATTGTCTTTTCGTTAAATTCCTGTTTTTTATTTTCAAATAAAATTATTTTCCTTGCTCACCCTCTAGTATATTCAGGTAAATCCCCCCCCATACAATACAAACATCACTATACAATCTTTATACTCGATGGAAAACGTAAATATATTCTTTTTACCCTCGAAACCTAACCCCCCCCCCCCTCACTGTTTTACAACCAAATTCTCGCAAATGGAAATATTTCTCTTTTTTCAATAAATTTATTCTTTCTCTAATGTGATTTAAAGTGTCTACTGACTTCTGTCAATTTTTAATGAAAATGCAGCTCTGTTTTGACACAATCTCCAGTGCGAGGTTAAAATTAGCTATCACCCCTTTTCCCTCTGTGTTTACGAACGCAGTGGCCAAAGTCAAAGGAACTGTTCGTCCGTCAAAATTAAAACACTATGATGCGATAATTAAGCACAAACGTAATGCTCTATTTTGGAGAAGTGAAACATATTATTTTCAAATTAAATTCTAACAATATATTTAGGACATTGTGTAAACGGGGGGAGAGGGGGCCAGATCGCGCTACTAACCGCTACGTTGTAATTAACGTACGAAACCGGGGGCGGGAGGGTGCAATGTCTCAATTCTATCGCCATCATTGTAAAATGAAAAGAAACTGTGCAAGGCTAGAAAGAAAAGTCTTTGGGAGTTTCATGAAGCTTATATGATGTGTAACTTGAATAGCATTTTAACCTCTGTTTGTAAAGTATAGGTTTATAGGCTGCTGAGTTAACGATTTAATTTAAAGTCTATAGACTGGAAAATTTAATATTTTTCTAAATGGTAAAAATAGAAACAACGATTCCTATCCTTTGGCTCTAGATTACTTATTGTTATGATTTATTTTTTTTACAAGTTGAATAGTAAAAACATTTGATTTCTAGGTCTAATATATGCCTTACGAAATTTTTACTTTTTGCTCGACTGAAATGCGATAAATTCTTTTCTAAACAGAATTATACGTATGATGATTATAATTTTCTTTCTGTAAAAAGGGGCAAATTATTTTGATACCAATTTTTTCTATTTTTTAGGGCAGATTATGAAGAATGTATTTCAGCCCCTCCAGCTGTAAAGAGAGCTAGGGGTACCGCGAATACTGAAGAATGTGCCCCACCTTCTAGTAAGAAAGCAAGAGAGGGCGAGGCAGTCCCTGTAAAAGCAACAGTTGTTCAATATGGCCGTTGGTCGAAACTCCCCAGCTCCATGCTGCCTGCCCAAGTGCAGCCATCTGTGCAAGCCCATGGCTCGACTGCACAAGTCACAGGTCCTACTGTACAAGCCGCAGCCCAATCTGCACAAGAAATTAACGTCACCGGTCCCTCCGCCCTCCAACATGCGCTACCTAAACCATCTGGCACCCAAGTGCAGCCAGGATTTGAAAATTTGAGCATTTTTCCTACATATCTTATAGAAATCTATTTCTTCCAATGTTTTTTCCTTTTCACTATTTTTCAACATTGTGTAAAAGTATATCTCTGGGATATTAAACCCTCACCCCCAACCATTATTTTCTCTGCCCTCCATCAGAGATATCTAAATGTAATTTTATTGCAAAGAAACCGCTCTTTTTTCTAATCTTTACTATTTTCTTTGTTGCTATCTCTTCACTATTACATATAGTTTTAGGTACCTTTGAAACTCTGCGAATACTATTTTTCACAGAGTTTTAAAAGAGCGTTTATTCCATTTTATCCATCTGTCACATACCAGCTTTCTAATTTGCACTGAGCCTTACATCGTGCCAAGATTCTAGTGAGGGGAAACCGAGTTAGCGGTTTTCGGCATTTTCCTACCTGTTGAAGTTCAATCCTGGAAATCATAACACTCGCGCGCGATAGGTTACAATAATTAAACTCATGAGTTCACTGAATCTGTGTGGAATTAGAGAGAAATATTTTAACTTTTGACGGGCATTATGTAAAGGGGGGGGCAGGAAGCCGGTTGGGGACGCGCTATGGGAAGCGCTGCGGGATGCGCGGCGGGCCAGAGAAGAACCGTAGGGATGCGCCGCAATGATGCGCCGCGGGCCAGGGATGCACCGAGGGCCCGAAAAGCGCCGCAAAAATCCATGATTTGAACACTTTGAAATAAACTATTTTTTGAACAAATTGCCGCCTTCTATGTAAAGCGATGTTTTAGATTGTAAATATCTTAAGTTGGAAATTGTCTGATTTCAGTTGAATTAACCAAATGCTATTAAGCGTGTTTTAAGCAATAATAATCCAAATTTTAACAGTAGGGATGATTTGAACACTTTGAAAATAAACTATTTTTCATTTATAGGTTGGAGCATTGGTCCCTTACTCACCATCGTCATCAGGTGAAGGAGAGGAAGAACTCATTGAAGGGGCAAAGGAGTTTTATGACATTCAGGACAATGAAACATCAGCTATCAATGACTGGCATGGTATCATTAAGTATGATGAAATACCTTCTAATATTGATGCTTTTCTAAGTAATTATTTCAATTTAGAACCTAGCACAGTTGAGCAAGGTAGTGTTCCTGAGGTGGACTTGAGTCCAAACACCCTAAAAATTTTAGAGGATGTTACAAACAAATTAACAGGGAACCCTCCTCCTCCTCCAGCCTCCGTTACCCTAACGAGCCCACTTCAAACAACTGAAGTGGAGCATACCCCAAATATTGTTGAAAAACTTGGGGAAGGGGGTAATATGCAAGAGGAGGTTACAACTTTTCCAGACTTTCAATTGTCCAATACAATTTCAAATAATACAGTTGTTTTCACTGCGACGTTTGGGGATCCATTTAATACACTTATGGGGGGAAATTTTGTGTTTGACCCCGTAGAAATTGTGCATGCTTATGTAGATGAAATTCGTGCACTACTGGAGAACCAAATTCAGTTATGGGGAGGTAGGGATTCAATTAAGGTTTCTGTTGTTTTAAAGGTATTTTATTTAAATGAGGGGAAAACTGAAGTTTATTATTATTACATAAATTCCGAGATGCGCGTAATTTATCCAAATTTAGAAAATTTTTAGGGAATTTTTAGTGAGTGGGTAAGACAAATTATTGCGCATGTCAAGAATTATAACGAAAAGGGGAGCGGGTCTGTAGTTTTATTTATTGAAAATGTAAGTATAAATATTTGTAAATTTAAGAAAGATATTATTTTATGAGGGGGACATAGTGATAAGGGTATAGTTTTAAATTATAATCTAGATCTAGAAGGTTGTAAAGGCGTCCAGCAGATTTGTTTTGAAACAGGTAAAAAATGTTTCATGTATGCTTTCCTCATATTAGCATACGAGCCTCTAGCACGTGACGCTACCAAGACGAATTTAGATCATTGGGCTGTACATGGGAAGGACGGGTCCGATTTCCCAGTTGTAGATTTTTATTGTCTAGAAGGAAAATACCCAGTAACGCTACGATCTATTGACATTTTTAAAAGGACCAATGCCCATTTAAATATCGGCGTTACTGTGGTACAGTATGAAACAGAATTTGAAGATGGGGCTCGTTCTAAAAAGAAGGGGGTGGTATTCCCCGTAAGGGGCCCGTCAGTTGATTTGGTCAAACACTGGGTTTGGTTATTGTATACACCACCTAGTGAACCGAATGCAATTGGCCATTTTAACCCTATTACAGACATTATTAGAGTTATGGGGGACGTTAAGAATAAGGGGACACGTTTCTACTGTCCAACATGTCTCTCTAGATTTTGGACTGAACTTAAGCTGAAAAATCATAGGATACACAGTAACTAACATAGCTACCAGACACTGGAAATAGTTTCTGGGTATAGGACCATTTTGGGTCTCAAAAACTTTCAAAATACCCTTCTCAAATACAAAAAAATATCTTGAGACATCGAAGCCAAGCTGATGGAGATGAACGACCTCCAATATCCGAACCGTATCAAAGAACATCAGGCCATTGCATTGTCTTATGCACATGTACAAAGAGACAGTTCCAATACCATGTAGTTGTTAGAAATAGTCGAGACATTGGATGAGAATGAGTGTAAGGTCAAGGCATTCACTAAACTAATTGGCACGGCTAATGGTGCTAATTCTCGTTTGGGAAATACGCATTATCCAATGGTGCTCTCTGCAGAGGATCGTCTCGGGATTAAAAATCAAAACATATGTTGGGTTTGTAAGGGGGAGTTTGAAGAGGAGGATAAGGGGACTAAAGGGAAAAGAGGGGGGAGGAGGAAAGTCAGAGACTACGATCACTTGTGGCAGGAAATATCATCTGGGGGTAGTAATTTTAGGGGGTAGCGCATCAATTGTGTAATTCAAATGTTAGCCAACCGTTTTTTATCCCTGTTTCTATTCATAATTCATACGAGGACTTAAAATTCATTGTACCAGCACTGGCAGGTATGCACAGGGAGGGAGAGGGAGTAGACAGTCCATTGGTAAATAATTCATTTACCTATAACATTATTCCCAAATCGGCCGAGAAGTTGTTGCTTCTCGAACTGAAATGGCAGCTAGTGGATAATGGGCATACGTTTTGGAATAAAATCAGGTTTTTAGATTCTTTTAGTTTTTTTCCCAAGACATTGAGTCAACTGATTCAAGTGCAGAAAAGCGACAATTTTGATAGTTTTCCCTTGCTTAAACAGCTCTTTCCAGACAGTGAAATGTATGACTTATTAACCAGCAATGGTGTATATGCATATGACTATTACTGTCCTGGCGCTCGCTTAAGTGAGGTGAAACTACCTCCAATTGAAGCTTTTTAAAATTCACTGACGACCAGTGAATGCACAGCCGAGGAGTATGAGTTTGCCAAGAAGGTGTGGGCTAAGGGGACTTTTAAAAATGGGTGGGATTATTGTAGACTGTACTTGGCCTGTGACGTTTTAACTCTGTTAGATTTAGTCTGTAAGAACACAGACAAAATCTATTCAAAGTGCGGGTTAGATATAAGCTATTATTTTTCCCGACCCCATTTAGTGATGAATTTAGTTTTAAAAATTAGTAGGGAGGAAATAGGCCTAATCACAGATGTAGATCAACACCTTTTTGTAGAGCGTTCGATGAGGGGAGGGTATGTTTTTCACGGGGACCAAGTCTTATCAACCGATCCGAGCGGACAAAGCACCGGTGTAAAGTCAAATGTAGTGTTCTTGGACATGAAATGGTTAGACCCCTCGGCAATGTCCTACTATACTTTGCCGTGTGGGAACTATCAATTGCTTGAGAATCCTTGTGAGGTAGCCGACAATAACACCATCGTGGACAATGGGCCGCAAGTATGGCTTTTTTAAATTGACGGTCGCAGTCCGATGGCGCTTCATGACTCAGTAAAAGATTTTGTTTTTCCCTGTATCAATCGACCACTGAGCAGGGACTCGCTGAGCCCCTACAATCGATCATTGGTTGAGGATATGGGGATGCATTGGACTCCCTCTAAACAAAAACTGATTGCTGATTTGGACCCTAAGGAGAATATCGTTGTTCCCCATGTGCTTTTGCACTGGATGGTGAACAATGGTTTCAAGATCACCAAAATGCGTAGGGTCCTACAGTTCAATTAGCGAGCATATTTAAAAGTGTTTATTGATACTTTTGTCGATTAACGTTCTAGGGCAAACTCCCAGGTGGAAAAGGACTTGTAGAAGCTCATTCGAAATTCAGCTTTTGAAACAATGTGTGAAAGCTTACGTAATAGATCTCGCTGCGACGTCATGACTGACCCACTAGAGTGTGCACGAATTATTGCCGATCCCAATTTTACATCCTTCATGAGCGTCTAGGCTGCCATGGTTCTTCTACAAAGGAAAAAGAGAAATATAGCACTGAACAAGAATAGAGCAGGCGGTAGTTCAACACTATATATCTCAAAAAAGCTCAAGCTAACGTTCTCTTACAATTTGTTCAAGGCGAAATTACCATGAGAGGGGGACGTTCAAGTTTACTGTGGAGAAACAGATTCTCTGCTGTTAAAGGTAAATGGGACTGAAGATTTATTGGGTGATTTAGAAAAAGGGGGAAACACAAGCTTATGGTAGAATTTTACCTAATAAAATCCGAACCTCCATCCTAAGGTGATAATACTTTAAGCCCCCAGTTCACACTTCATGTTAAAACAGCATTTAGAGAATGAGGTAGTCACCAGGGGGTTGGGCCCAGGTATCCAACCCTAGCGTGGTAAAACTAACAGTTGAACGAACAATAATGCATGTATAGTGGGACCTTAGCATTTTTTAAAGAGCAATTTCAACTTGAGTGCGTACATACAATATTCAAAAAGTAGCCTAGGGTCAAGAGCACAAGTGCTTGCAGTTTGCTTACTACAGTATAGAAATTATGCTGTGAGAGTGGAAAAAAATGCAATGTCATGTATATCTGACAAAGTCTATGTGCTCGAGAATGGTGTGAGTGTCCTGCCTCATGGCCACTATCGTATTTCAGACCGAGTTGAATGCATAGACTATCGTAATCAACTTGGTCTGGATAAACTAACCTAACTAACCAACTAACCACCACCACTGACCCAACTAACCCACCCACTAACCTGTAGCAGTGACGACAACTATTGTTTTCCCATCGCGGCTCCCGGGGGGTGGGGGACCCTTCCCGCGACCGGCTCCCGGGGGAGGGGGGGCCCCACCCGCGGCCACCCCCGGGGGGTGGGGGGTCCTACCTTTAAATTCGCTGCAATGTTCAACTGTGCTAGTTCATGTTCCAAGTGTTTTTTGTTGTTGTACAGAAAAGTGTTTTTTGTACAGAAAAGTGTTTCAAGACAATAAGTGCTGTTGATGGACAAAAGTGTTGTACAGAAAAGTGTTTAAAGACAATAAGTGTTGCTCTTCATGGACAAAAGTGTTTTTATTGTACATAGAGTGTTATCATTGCAGTTCATGTTGAACATGAAATTTTGTCAGGTTCTTGTTGAACAAGTGTTATCATTGTTCATGTTGAACAAATATTTGTTTTCATATTGCCGTAATAAATGCTGCCATGAAATATTGTTTTTGTTGTTCTTGAATAGATAGATCTATGGGAAAGTTACTACTTATTCATTGGACACATATGATTTACAGTTAGTCATAGTCCGACTGTTGTCAACAGCATGTATCAATTTAAAACACCCTTCAGATCGTTTCTGTGTGGGCCCTCAATGTCGGGGAAAACAACACTTGTAGCTAGAATAATTCAAAATTGCGATAAAATGTTTTTGGAAAAACCGAAAAAAATCTACTATTGCTATATTATTTGGCAAGAGTCATACGATAAAATAAAAGCTATTATCTCAATCATACGCAAACAGTTCATACGGGGACTTGATGTGTTCAATAGTATTGAATCAAACCCGTGGTTAAGTATTGACTATTTGGCTGAATCTATTGAACATTTCTCACAAGAAATGATGCAACAGCTCACTGTTCGCTCTCATCATGAACACATTTCCATAACCCTAGTTCTACACAATATGTTTCATCAGAGCAAATGTTTGCGAACCCTTGCCTTGAACTGCACCATCTATATTATCTAGCGAGTCATTCGTGATTCTAGCTCACTCATAACTCTCAATAAACGAATCTATCCAGGCACCCCAAAATTTCTATGGGCAGCGTACAATCAGGCGACAAGCAAGCCCTATGGTTACATTTTGCTGGATCTTAATCAGGGCACACCCGAGGATCTACGTTTAGTCACCGAGATTTTTCAACAAAGAAATTACAGTATATCTTCCAGTGAACAGTAGAAAAGACTATTAGTTGACGTTATGACACTGAAGAAACTACACGAACAACGGCCTTTATTTTCCCTTTTAGGCACTTCAAAACCATAACTAAAAATAAACTAACTAAAACAAAACTAAAATCTAAACTAGAACATTAAAATAAAACTAAACTAAAACTCCAAACTAAACTCTAGCTAAAATTCTAAAGTAAAACGAAAACTCTTAACTAAAAAAACTAAAAGTAAACTAAAACTCAAACTAAAACTCATAGGTAAAACTCTAGCTAAACTAAAACTCTAATCTAAAACTAAACTAACTAAAAATAAAATAAAAATAAATTTTAAACTATAAAGTACTAAACTATAACTCTAACTAAAACTAAACACTAATCTAAAAATAAACTAAACTAAGTAAAACTCTAAACTAAAACTAAACACTAATCTAAAACTAAACTAAAATTAAACTAAAACTGAACTAAGCTTCTAAATTAAAACTCTAAATAAACTAAAACTTTAATCTAAAACTAAACTAACTAAAACTAAACTAAAAATAAATTCTAATCTCTAAACTACTAAACTATAACTCTATCTAAAACTAAACACTAATCTAAAACTAAACTAAACTAACTAAAATTCTAAACTAAAACTAAACACTAATCTAAAACTAAACTATAATTAAACTAAAACTGAACTAAGCTGCTAAATTAAAACTCTAACTAAACTAAAACTTTAATCTAAAACTAAACTAACTAAAAATAAACTAAAAATAAATTTTAATCTATAAACTACTAAACTATAACTCTAACTAAAACTAAACACTAATCTAAAACTAAACTAAACTAACTAAAACTGTAAACTAAAACTAAACACTAATCTAAAACTAAACTATAATTAAAATAAAACTGAACTAAGCTACTAAATTAAAACTCTAAATAAAACTCTTATGTAAAACTCTAGCTAAACTAAAACTCTAATCTAAAACTACTAACTAAAACTAAACTAAAAATAAAGGTAATGAATAAACTTAAAATAAACTAAAAATCTAAACTAAATAACTAATAAAATAATAAACTAAAAATCTAAACAAAATAACTAATAAAATAATTAACTAAAACTATAGACTAAACTAAACCAAAACTAACTAAAAATCTAAACTATAACTCTAACTAAAACTCTTAACTACTAAACTAAGTAAAACTCTAAACGAAGACTAAACTACTAAACTAACTAAAATCTAAACTACTAAACAAACTAAAATTCTACACTAAAACTAAACACTAATCTAAAACTAAACTAAATTAAACTGAAAATCTAACTAAAACTCTAAAATAAAATTAAACATTAAACTAAAACTAAACTTAACTACTAAACTAAAACTAAACTCTAGCTAAAAACGTTAAACTAAAACTGAACTATAACTAAACAAAATATAAACTATAACACTAAACTAAAACTAAACTAAAACTAAACTAAAAATCTAAACTAAACTAAACTAAAACTAAACTAAACTAAAAATTCTACACTAAAACTAAACTAAACTAAACTGAAAATCTAACTAAAACTCTAAAATAAAACTAAACATTAAACTAAAACTAAACTTAACTACTAAACTAAAACTAAACTCTAGCTAAAAACGTTAAACCAAAACTGAACTATAACTAAACAAAATATAAACTTTAACACTAAACTAAAACTAAACTAAAAATAAACTAAAAATCTAAACTAAACTAAACTAAACTAAACTACTAAACTAAGTAAAACTCTAAACAAAAACTAAACTACTAAACTCTAAACTCTAAACTACTAAACTAACTAAAAATTCTACACTATAACTCTAACTAAAACTCTTAACTACTAAACTAAATTAAACTGAAAATCTAACTAAAACTCTAAAATAAAACTAAACATTAAACTAAAACTAAACTTAACTACTAAACTAAAACTAAACTCTAACTAAAAATTCTACACTAAAAATAATTTAAAACTGAACTAAATTAAACTGAAGTTCTACCCAAAACTCTAAAATAAAACTAAACGTTAAACTAAAACTAAACTTACCTACTAAACTAAAACTAAAACTAAACTAAACTACTAAATTAAAACTCTAACTATAACTAAACAAAATATAAATTATAACACTAAACTAAAACTAAACTAGAACTAAACTAAAAATCTAAACTACTAAACTAACTAAAAATTTAAACTGTCTAACTAAACTAAAAATCTATACTACTAAACTAAATAAAATTCTAAAATATAACTCTAACTAAAACTCTTAACTACTAAACTAACTAAAACTTTTAACTAAAACTAAAAATTAATACAAAACTAAACTAAACTAAAACTAAACTAAGCTACTAAATTAAAACTCTAACTAAAACTCTTATGTAGCAAACTGTAGCTAAACTAAAACTCTAATCTAAAACTAAACTAAAATCTAAACTAAACTAAAACTAAACTAAACTGCTAAATTAAAACTCTAACTAAAACTCTTTAGTAAAACTCTAGCTAAACTAAAATTCTAATCTAAAACTAATCTAAAACTAAACTAAAAATAAATGTAATAAATAATCTTAAAATAAACTAAAAATCTGAACTAACTAAAACTAAACTAAAACTAAACTAAAATCTAAACTAAACTAAACTAAAACTAAACTAAACTCTAGCTAAAATTCTAAAGTAAAACTCTAGCTAAACTAAAACTCTAAACTAAAACTAAACTAGCTAAGACTAAACTAGAAATAAAGGTAATAAATAAACTTAAAATAAACTAAAAATCTAAACTAAAACTCTAAAATAAAATTAAACATTAAACTAAAACTAAACTTAAAATCTAAACTAAAACTAAAACTAAACTAAATAACTAATAAAATAATAAACTAAAAATCTAAACTAAATAGGTAATAAAATAATAAACTAAAAATCTAAACTAACCCAACATATATATATATATATATATATATATATATATATATATATATATATATATATATATATATATATATATATATATATATATATATATATATATATATATATATATATATATATATATATATATTATATATATATATATTAATGTTTGCGATTAGAAACCAACCGGTACAGAGTATTGTCCATTTGAAGAAAGTATGCTGCATTATTTTTGAATGTTTGAAGTCTCTTCAAAGTCCTAGTTGTAATTCAACTGAATTACAACTAGGCGAGTTCGTTTCATGGTAATAGAGATTCTACAAGTGAAGCAGTGCATAAGAGTAAAATTTTATTGCGCATCTATACCGAAGAGAAAAAGAAAGACAACTTTCCAACGGTTCAAAAGTAAAAATTGGGCTATAATCTCTTTGGCTTACATTCGGTACGTAGTTTTACAAGCCAATTAAGTTATTTATTTCTGTAAAGACAAATAACTCTGTATTCAAAAAATCTTATTATGAAAACTCTCTTTTCTTATTATGTATTTTTATTCTGATGTGATGTCCCTGGGACTTTCAGTAATTTTAGGGTGCATTTAGCTACAAATCAATTTCTAGCCGTCATTCATCACTTTGGACCAATCAGGGCACTAACAAAAAAGGAAGCAAATTATGATTGGTGAATTATTATTATGCCTAGACACTTGTGACTAGCAAAAAATACATGTAAATTTGATTTTATAATCTCAAAATTTATAAAGCTATATAACTAAATTCCAAATGTCAATGAGACTACATTAGGAAAGCCAAGAAAAGTTAAATTTCCCGTAGATGGCTAGAACAGCAACGAGAATAATGAAAAAAAAATCCCTTTGGAGATCGAAAGAAAAAAAGATTAATTTGGTGTCGACTCAAGTAAAATCTCTCGTAAGAACTGCGACATTTTACAATTAAAACCCTGCTTTGAGCGAAAGAAAGTAGGGCCAAAGAAGAAGAAAAAAAAACACATAAAAGAGAAGCATACTTAGGTAAATGAAAACCACATTGACCGGTAGTGACATTATGAAAAATTCTTTTGAGGTTAAACCACTGATACAGGTCACAAGGCAAATCAGCGGGAGAACACAAGCATAGTTTATTGTGGTACTCCTGCACAAATCTGGAAAAAATAGTATACTATAATTAATGCATATATAGAGAGAAAGGAGGTGGGAAAGAGGGAGAGAGAAAGACGCATCGAGATAGAGGAACAGGGGGGACAAAGGAAGAGAGAGAAGGAGACAGGGCAATAAAGATGAAAAAAACAGGAAGGATATTGTAGAAAACAGGTATGCAAAAATTGTCAACACTTTAGCAGCACAACTTGTGTTTTTACAGTTTTGCTTTGAAGAAAAAATATTTCTACAAGTAAAATCTGCGAAACACTAGCAAATATAAATTAGTATAACTTGCTGTTAGAAATATTAATAGTTTTCTAAATTACGATCAACATTGTAAATTAATTCAGTGGGAAGTCATATGCTAGCCATAAATGTCATACTCCATAATTTTACATGTACCATTTTATCAAAAGTGCCATATCATATCTATTCTAGTGCTGCTAGTAGAGTATAGTATTCAAAGTCTGAAGTATACTGTCTATAGAATCTTGCTATTACTCTATGGATGGAGCTGTCCAGTCCAATGTTATATGTAGTTTAAAAATAATGCATACCCGACTGCATGGCTGATGCTTATTGATCATTATAACTTCAAAAAGCACCAATTGATCTTCTGGGAGGACAGTATTGATTGCCAGCCTGGGAGTCAGATGCACTCCGAAGCTGTGATATTAGTTTTACCCTAATCTAATCCCCAAAAGAAATAGAGAAGTGCTGCTACATTGTAGTATGGCTGCTTCAGGCTACAAATCTTCCACACTCCAGCTTTTCCATTCCCTGCTCTATCTTTGCTTCTGCTCTATATTTGAAGTTACTTCTTTGTTCCTTGTCGACATATTCACCCACTAAGCAGGATAGTGCATTACTTCTCTAAATGCGTGCCCAATGTACTAATTGAATTAAACAGATCTCATCTCTAGGACCACCAATATATTTGTCTTGAAACATTGAAGATCAGCATCGCATAATAGTTTTAATGAGACTATAGGACATGACGGGATTTATATTGCAAGTGGAACATGGGGCTTTTTGGAGCCAAATATGGTCTACAGCTTCACTAATTTCAGTCTATCAATTTCAGTTTGTCAGGACGATTGTTTTCGTGGAAAAAATTCCCATACTTGCGTAAACTGAAGCGAACGTCCAAGACCGCTTCAATGAATGGCTTACATGTTTAATTAACAGAGGGGGCCCTGCCAAGTGGTAACTAATTCACTGCAAAGAGCCGCGGAACTAACACTACGGCTATGGGTACGCGTTTCCACAATACTACCTATACTCTCGACAACGGGTTCGCATGATGTCTTGCACATCTTGCACTGCAGAAAAATAAATAGAGATTTTGCTTTGTAAACTAAGAAAGGAATGCTTTGGATCTGCATTTACGCTAGAAACACGCTCTAACCATGTTTTGTACTAGTCGAAAACTGCACTTCGTAGCAAATTATGAAAACCCTTTAAATTTCCAAAATCAACCCAGAGTCCAAGTTCATCACATTTTGTTTGTAGCAAAGAAAAAGAGTGAATTGAGATTATTCATAAAGTTGTCTAAGAAGCTGCAAAGTTTCAAGAAAGTTGCAGCTACTGCCTCTCAAGCCATTCCTGGAGAATCTACAAACTGAGAAACAACATTGTTATCAATCATCGAACGTGTCCCTCATGACATCATGGATTTCTGTCGTCAATCAACGGGAACTTCATCGTATCAAAATCTGTGAAAAAGGAAGACGTCATTTTTGAGAAGCAAAGAATTAGCTGAGGATCAACTGGATCGTCTGCTGACGATTGCAACTTCATTCTGGTGAGGTAATCAACATTTTAGTTCAGTATATTCGTAATTTCCCATAGTAAGAGACCTTTTGGAATGACAGGAAAAGCTACATATGGTTTCGTAAATATCTTTAATCCCTTCTATACTAAGTACGAAATAGACATGAGAGAGGTTATTCAAATAATCATCTTGATTGTTGCAGAGTAAGGAAAAAATCACGGAGTAGTTGTCATTGAAAGTTTGGAAGACTTGTGCTGAGAATGTAGCAAACCTAGTGGAGGAAAAGAAAAAAGGGCTTCTTGAAACTGACAGCTTGTGTCTCGGCGAGGGTTATCATTACTTCAGAATTTTTTCCATAACCCATCATTTTGTGACCGGTGGATATAAGTTCACAAAGGTTTGACACCCACTGTGATGAGTTTCAGGCATATCTTTCAGCAAATTCAACACAGTGCACTGGCTCACAGTTAAATTTATTGCGGGGAAAATCACGCAGACCAATAAGCGTCAAAAGGTCAGTGCGCACATGAAGCCTGAAATATTGTCTATCCATTCCCTTCAACTACCAGCTGCTGCTTGATATCTTATATAGTCAGAGATTGATGACTAAAAGCTTCAATCAGAATGCGTGCAACGTCTAATCCTGTATGCCCACTAACGACTGATAAGTCCACAAAGAAAGAATCAAGACGTATAGCAAGAAAAAAATAATGTCAAGAATCTGGAACGTTTCTCTATTAGACATCATCTTGTCAGCAATAATAGCAAATGGCGGTGGCCGTTTAGGAGCGAGTAAAATTGTAATAAAGCATCTTTCCTGCGGTTGGGAGTTAATAAGTTTGGCAAAAATGGGATTACGACTTGTGACAAACATTTTACTGCGGTTAATTTCACCGACAGGAAGGCCTTTCAAGCTATTAAGAGTTACATGGTCTTTGTATTGGAGCTGGGAAGCATGACGCAATTTAAGCTGTCGATAAGCATTCAGACAACACATCAAGCCCACTCTATAGCTTCTGCACATAATTTGATCTACTTCGGATTTTTTATTAGTGTCATCGAGCAAACTTTGTTTATGAGCTTACAATTCTAGATGCTGGACTATTTTCGTTTTGATATTTCAGAACTCCCCAGGTTGATTTGAGTCGGTAAAGTTATGTCCAAGTGAAGCGTTTTAAGTGATTGCCTTAGTGTTGGTGCAGGTTAAACACTGTGTTCAAAGCTCAGTGTTTTCGTCAAAAATAAAAAAATAAAATGTTCAGGGAGACACGGAGATTTTTGGGGAAATCCCCAAAAATTTGGGGATAGTGGAAGCACTGGCATTTTCTGAAAAAATCAGCTGACAAATTTCCCTAGGGCACGAAAACTCCCAAATAGTATTGTGACTATGCTACCCCACTTTTTGTACCCCTAATTCAAAAATAGTTGCATGTTAATATGGATAGTATTCAAAATTAGAAGATTTTGTTCGTAAATTTTAGAATTTACAATTTTGAAACAAACTAAAGATTTTCAAACAGTTTGTGGTAACGATTTGTAAGTGAGGAGCGACCCGGCTCAGTAGTAACCAAAACTCTAAAAAATGAAATTTTGATACCAATAGATACATCGAGAGAATCAGATATTATACTGATTTCAAATATATAAGTTTCATCAAGCATAGTCTTACCAATTTAAACTTACGAGCCTAAGAAAATTTGTCTTGTTTTTGAAAAAAGGGGGAAAACCCCCTAAAAATCATAGAACTTTAATGAAAATCACATAATCAGATTCAACCTATCATAGAACCCTACTACAGAAGTTTCAAGCTCCTATCTGCAAAAATGTGGAATTCTGTATTTTTGCCAGAAGAAAGATCACGGATGCGTGTTTATTTTATTTTATTTTATTTACCAGGATTATCGTACCGACCCATTGGTCCTAGAACATCGCGAGAGGGCTCATTGAAATGGAAATTAAAAGTTCTAGTGCCCTTTTTCAGTGACCAAAAAAATGAAGGGTAACTAGGCCCCCTCCTACGCTCATTTTTTCCCAAACTCCCCTGATCAAAATTTTGAGATGGCCATTTTGTTCAGCAAGGTCGAAAAATACAATAACTATGTCTTTGAGGATGACGTAATCCCCCACAGTCCCCGAGGGAAGGTCCGCAATTTATGAACTTTGCCTAATTATGGTGGTTCTATCTAAACTAACTTGCCAACTTATTATACATTCTGAAGTTTAATAAATAATCTTGAACTCTGAAACGAGATGTAAGTCTGGGATGTAAATTGCGCTCCATTAATTGAAATAGTTAGTTAGTTACGGGCGTTAAAGGTGAATGGATGTGAATTTTTATATGTTGTACCGAAATAGAGTTAATGAAACTGTATCTCTTTATACGAATTACGAAATAAGTGGTGTCAGAAGTGTGATTGTTATCTGAAAATAGTGAAGGGGTGAAACTTGGATTTTTGGCTGATTAAATTATAGCGTCGATTAAGATAAAGAACCCAAAACTTCTCGTAACATGTAGTGATGTTAAAATGACACTTTTTGCATTTTGTTATCGTTATCTCCATCGAAATATCTGTGATTTGGGGATAGTGTGAAAAATTAGTAACGAAGAACTTCCGGTAACTTGGACTTTGCCCCAGTTTTACGTTAAATTTTCATTATTTATAAGCTGAATAATTTTCAAAATCTGCTGTGCTTCAGTTTTGATATCTAGTTAAAAAAAAAAAAAAAAAAAAAGTTTTACCGTTATTATCATTTGTGAAAATTATTCCCGTATTAAACCGTTTTTGCTAGGGGAGATAGTTGATGGACTAGCAGTGTGTTGATTTAAAGGCAATCATTGGTTTTCGTCGGTAGCTAGCTCTGAATTTACTACGTGATCTTTGTGAACAATATTTGACCCCCCCTAGTGGTGTCACGGTACCCGTGTGCAAGTGGTGCTTCATAACACATTCGAGAATGCTTTCATAGCACATTATGGGTGCTTCATAGTACATTTGTAAGTGCTTCAATAGCACATTGTGCGTGCTTCATAGCACATTGTGGGGGCTTTATAGCGTATTTGTACGTGCTTCAATAACACATTGTGCGTGATTCATAGCACATTTGTACATGCTTCAATAGCACATTGCGCGTGCTTCATACCACATTGTGGGTGCTTCATAGCACATTTTTACGTATATCATAGCTCATTGTGCGTGCTTCATAGCACATTTGTACCTGCTTCAATAGCACATTGTGCGTGATTCATAGCACATTGGGGGTGATTTATAGTACATTTGAGCGTGCGTTCATAGCACACTGCGGGTGCTTCATAGCATATTTGTACATGCTTCAATAGCACATTGTGTCTGCTTCATAGCACATTGCGGGTGCTTCATAGCACATTTGAGAGTGCTTTCATAGCACATTTCGGGTACTTTATAGCACATTTGTACGTACTTCAATAGCATATTGTGCGTGCTTCATAGTATATCTGTGCGTGCTTTTATAACACACTACTGTACTTCATAGTAATTTGGAAACGCTTGTATCTCAACAACAGCCAGTTTGCAACTGTATGAGCCTGAAGGAGTAGGATAAGGCTAAAGTGCGCACGAGGTCACAGACACAAGAAGAACAATGCCCAGCTAAGGACAAGACCGAGGAAATGGACGGAGAACGTCTGATGACCATGTTTCGTGCCTCCCTGACTATGGAAACAATTCAGGCGGAACTAGGGCAAGAAAGGGAGACAAGCCGGTGGCAGATGCAACAGCAGCTGGACTCGTTGACTTCGCAGTTTACTCCTCTTGTTCAAGCTGTACAGACGAATCAGTCCGCCATTCAGAATACGCCAGTTACAGTTGAGAATACTACGGTCCAGATTGTCAAGTCTACTGACGGTATGGATATTGATTTATACCTCACAACCTTCGAGCAAACTGCCTTCCAAAATAACTGGAGTCGTGCTACATGGGCAGTTAGACTGCAGGCCTTGGTGACAGGTAAGGCTGCAGAAGCTGCTGTGATCGTTCCGACAGCCGATAGCTCAGACTACGACCTTGTAAAAGAAGCTATTTAGAGAGGATTTTCAGTGACTTCTCAAACCTATCGCCAGTTATTCCGTACGACCCAGAAGGAAGCAGACCAGTCATTTACCTACTACGGTAAAAATCTAGAGCAGCTGCTGACCAAATAGTTGGACGTCACCGACTACAGATCGATCGTGACCACAGATGGGCTGAGGACGAAGATTGCCTATATCCTTTGAAAACTGCTGGTAGAACAATACATCACTTCCATCAAGAATAAAGAGCTACGCATCTGTTGGAGAGAACTTGAAGACTCAACTCTCGGTGCTGTCTGCAAGGTAGCGGAATACTTCTTTCTAGCTATGACAGAAGTGAAGGATTGAAAGTAAACTTACATCAGTCCTCAAGGAAAGGAATGGCTCCGAAGCAAGCACAACAAGTTAAACCCCCATGAACAAGCCTCTGAATGCCGAATTGGAAACAACAGGATCCAACAGTTGTAATGGGGGGGGGGGTTTGTTAATAATATAGCAATTTTTCAAGGAAAGGGAAGTTTTCAATAAAAAGAGTTTGTTCTTCTACTTTAAGTTATCTCTTTGTATAGGAGTTTTAAATTAATTATTTCAATGGGAATTATCAGTTAAACTCTTAGCTAACGGTTTGCGAGCAGCATACCTAAGTGGAGGCGGAACTTCGTGTGTAGGGAGCTTAAATTAGCAGTATAAATGGGGAGCTTGCATCAACGGCCATACTGAGTCGAAATCAGATTGAATGGATTCAGGTTCCCTTGAGAGCGAGTGGAGCCACAAGGACAAGTTATCTTGAGAAATACTAGCATAAGGATAATAAAATAAGAAAGTGATGCGTTTATTTACTCACATAACTGGAACAGAGCTTCGGTATATCAAAACACTTGCAGTAAATGAAACTAGGTTAAAACTGCTCACTGGTAATACAAGTAACTTTCAGTACTATTGTTTATTAAATTCACTTAGGATATAGGTTGAAAATGAGTCTACAATAAAACTGGCCCGAGTCTCAAGTAAGACTCTCATAAGATTCAAACAAGGTTGACATAAGGCTGGAAAAAGACTGAAATAAGACTCCTGTAAGACTGAAATAAGACTAACTCAAATTGCTAAATTCGAGAATACTATACTCTGAGATTTTAGCCATCTGTTACACTTAGGCGTTGCTAAAGAGCGTATTATACGGATCCTATTGGTCCTCCATTACAATTGGACAGTGCTGTGCTAATCAGCTAGTTAATTTTAACTAATTTTTGACACGATTTATTACTCTTTAAAACTTCACTTTGGATTTTTTCTTAGCTGAACAAAGTTTTTACCCTATGATTAAAGCAAGCTACATAGTCTCACATTGTATCTCAAGAAAATGTTTTTAAAGCTTTACCTTGTAATTACAGCGGAATATTTAGTTTTACTTTCGTATCTCGAGAAAATGTTTTTAAGGTTCATACCGTGTAATTATAGCGGAAAATTAAGTTTTACTTTTGTATTTCGCGAAAATGTTTTTAGGGTTTATATCGTGTAATTATGGCGGAACACTTATTCATTGCTGTTGCCTTTTTTTGTGGGAAACGATTCTTTTCATAGTTACAATTGTAATACAATGTTTCGCTACTTTTTAAATGTGACAATTAAGTGTTACTTGAATTCTTTGGGTTTGTCTTCTGGGCAATTTTATTTTTACTTGGAAAATTTTAGGGTCTTGGAAATTGATTCCATTATATATCATCCTTCCCGTTCTTAACAATGTCCTCATCGTTGTGTTACCCTGCTCTTTCTACTTTTTCACATTTTGATTTTGCTTTCCTCCCCTTTTTTTTTATTTTGACTTAGTATTTGTTAATTTAATTAAATTATCTTAGGTAAGATATATTTTTTTTCATTTTCCCGATTGTTTTACTAGACTACATGTATTAAAACATCACCTCAAAGTCCACCACCTATACACTCTATTTGACGAAAGGATCAAAGAGTTTCTATTGACTAACACATTTGATTATATGATTATGTAATAATTATTATTCCCTCCACCTGATACTAAGATTCCTTCAACAGATATGCTAATAATTCTACATGGTTCTAACTAATTGAGTACTGCCTTTGCGACTATTTTATCACTTAAAATGGTACATATTTGCTTTTTCTCTAAACTTGACTATACTTCCACCTGACACTATAATGATACGATACGTAACTGGTTCTAACTGGTTCTACATGGCTTAACTAATTGAGTTCTGCCTTTGCGACTATTCTATTACTTAAAATGGTACATATTTGCTTTTTCTCTAAACTTGACTATACTTCCACCTGACACTATAATGATACGATACGTAACTGATTCTAACTGGTTCTACATGGTTCTAACTAATTGAGTTCTGCCTTTGCGACTATTCTATTACTTAAAATGGTAAATATTTGCTTTTTATCTAAACTTGACTATGCTTCCAGCTGACACTATAATGATACGATACGTGACTGATTTCAAGAGCACTGATAAATATAACTTAAACGATTTCAAATAAAAGGTTTCACAGATTATAATTTTTTTTTTAAACTTAATGTCTGATTGCAACATTGGGATAATGTAGTTTACACTTATTTTCAACTGATTATGAAAAGTTTCTCAATATTCACTAAAGTTATAAGTTAGATACATAATATTCATACTTACTTCATCATTCTACGTGTCTATAATACTCACATACGTTGTCACTTTATTTTGGGCTTATGTCGAACTAATTATTGTGTCGGCTAATTGTTTATGGTTTGTCTTCATGGTGTTTCATCTTTTGGCGCTTGTTGCTTGGGATAAGCGTTTACATTGTTCCTAAGTATGACTACTTGCACAAAATTGTCCGTGCGTGGTTTGTCATGTCAAATACGTTGGATTGATGTTACCGAGTTGTTGAAATGTTTACTAGGTACACAAATTTTCGGGAATTGATTACACGAAATGGGTATTTTGATCGCTGGGCTGGGTATCTCTTCTTGGATACTTTTATCCTCGGGAAAATCTAATACTCGTACAGTCTGTGTTTCTCGTAAATTGTTCAAGTACAGTCCGTCCTTTATTTGGACTATGGGTTATGTTACGACATGTAAGGGTAACTATGGATGGATTAAAACTCTATCTCAGGTTTCGTATTCAATGTATTGTCTTTGATTCTTGTTATAATGATACATCGTTATTGAGGGATTAAAACGATAATGACTGGATGGATCTCTTCTTTTAACACTTCATTTTTGAGAGTATTTTGCACATACAGTTTATATTTTCCACAAAATTGATTATTATTGGTTCCTTTTTTCATGGAGGATAGTTTGGTTTCATGACCTCTAATTATGATTTAGTATGTCCAAAACTTTATCTTGGCATCTTGGTTTAACATATTGTCTTTGATTTGAGGCTTAATATATACAATCTTTGAGGGATTGACTCCAGGGTTATTCTTGGTCCTTAAGATTTAATGTTTGGGACCTTGCCGTCTAAGGATAGTTATCTGACGGATATTTATGCAGTTTTACGACATGACTGGTCGGGGTGGTTCTCTAGGTAATTAATAATTCATATATATATCTCTATATATGGGGTCCTTGGTACGCCGATAGTGGTTGGGGTAGTGTTACCTGGTACTAGGTTCAGGTGACTTAAATTTCATCAAGTCATTGTCTTCAGGGGTTTCCTTGGTGAGTACTTATTGGTGGTTGACGAATGATGAGAGTAGATGCTACTGGGTTGTATCCGTGTTGCATGCTGGTACACCAATAATTAACTTGCACTGATTATTCTGCTTCCTGGAATATAAATATCTAGGCAGAATCATGTGCTCTTTATAATTACATACGTTAAATTACATACAGCAATAATACACCATTTACACGAGATTATATGGGGACTATTATTTGAAATCATAGTCGTGATTAGTCGTACTAATAATATCAATTTAATATGGGTACAGTTAAACTGAAAGATAAGATGAATAAAAGCAATCCTCATGCTTTTACATGCATATTGCAGCAATACTAGGTTACTACGAGACAATCTAAGTAATCATAAGAAAAATGATTATGTTTACGAAAAATAACACTGTATAAGATTTTCAAGATTTGGTGATTATATGTATACATGTATGTATGTGCATTTGGCACATGTTCAATATTCAATACATTTTAAATGTTATTCAACACTCATCTACTTTAGCATTTAATTTTTTATCATAAGACTATATGCGATGTAGGTTACGTGGTTTTATGAGAGGTCTAGATTTACTATGAATTTTCAGGTCTTTTACTGTTCATGCGTGTTCATGCTGCTTAAGAAATATTGTCCTGCAGCTGCATGAGTTTACACAGACAGTAAGTATAAATTTGGGGTTGGACATGGCACGAATGAGGATCTCTACTCCCTTTCGCTCCATCATGTCCTCCTTTGCTTTTTTTTGCTTAAGGGATATCAGGGAGTTCCGGGTTTAGGTTTTGCATCTCACTCGGCTCGATGTGATCTGACTTTGCTCTTTTTCTACGCGTCATTCTCAAAATTTTTCCGTAATTTAGGTTCAATACCATTCTTATAGAATACGAGATCATGAATACGAATCCTACCGTCAGGAGGATATACCACCAAAAATTTGTTGAAAATAGTCCGTTTATATTTTCCAAATACGTCAATCTTTGATCTTCATTAGTAAATAGGGGAATTTGAGAGTCTAAGGCTTCTTTTATTTTGGTTAGTGGTAAAGTTCCCTTGACATTCTCTATTTTTGACCATATTGCAGTTTTCACTTCTTCGTTTTCGATATTAGGAATTGTATATGATAAATTGACTGGTTTGAAATTGACCACCTTGGGGCTTATTATAATCGTACTTGTGGTTATCAGTGGTGTTTGTACCGTGGCTTCTTTGGTTACCAGTCGGCATCCTTGTTTTATGGTTATTGTTCCCACGTCTTGTAATAGTAGTTCGGTTCTGTAGCTTGGATCGATTATTTCTGTATTATTATAACAAGAGATAGTCCCAACTATTTCTTTTGGAACGGAAAATAGCCATAGGTCATTTCTAAGATGAATAAATATTTCTCGTTTAGTACTGCCTATTAACGCTTCGCATGAATCGCGAGTTTCTTCTCGTTGAGTCTCTTTTAAGAATGTGTCTAATATATCGGATCAGGGCTTCAAATTATAAAAAGTCAAGGCTTTTTGACATGCTACGATTTTGAGTACTGCGCAGTGCTTAAGGTCTTGTGGATTTGCTATTGCATATATTCTCCTATCTTGATCGATAAGTAAATATTCCGCTTCGGGGGTGATAGTCATGAATGAATTAGTTTTGCCTATATTGGCTGGACATGTAGAAGTTTTATATAAGTCGTATATGGATTGTTGATTTATTAACGGAATTGTTACTACTGCGAATAGTTGTTCGTTTATTTCTGTGATGTGAACCTTTAGCTTGGTGTAATAGTGGAATAAGTTTGCTACTTCTGGTTCTGTTGGTAGATGTAGTCCGAACGTTAAATGCGTTTTTATTTCATCCAAGATACTTTTTAGGTTCGAAGAATCCACCAGGTCATACGACAAGGTTCCTCCAGTAAGGGCAAATGATGCAAATTCAAATTTGCTAAAATCAGTTGCCAAATTAAGTAATGACATTGTCACTATGTCTAGTGATACCATGGTGAGACTCGAATCGGAAATCACACGATCTACTTAATTTTTTAAATAATTCATTATGCTTACTGTCTTTGATATTTTCTTTTAAATTGCTTCAATTTTGTTTCTCTGAGAATTGGCTATACTTGCTTATATTTTTTTGACGTGTAAGGTCACGTTCATGGCATTATTTAGTTTTCCTACGTTTTCCCTTAGGATATTTAGGTCTTCTTTAGTCGATAGCCCAAATAAGCGTGAGGCTAATTCTCCTACGATTGGTATTAGACTAGCTGATCTGCGGTATTTGCTTTTTCGAAAAAATACTTCGAAGATTCTTGTAGTACTTTGCTTTAACTTTTGTATTTCTGTATTGAATAATTCAAATAGTGCTTGCAGTCTCTGTCTATACAATATTAGGAAAGATTGGTGAATTGATACTCTTAGGGCGTTTTTCTCATTTAGCTCAGGTAATGGTTCAATATCTTCCCTTGCCGGCTCGTCGGCCATTGCTAATCTTGCACAAGTACGTTTACCGTCTATTAACCAACATTTCTTATGTATGTAATCATTTTCTTCATCCTTCTTATTTTATTTTTCTTTTCTTCTGGTTGAATCGCTTGTACTTTTATCGTTTGTATTTCGGTATGCCTTACTGGGAGTCTTGCTCTAAAGCCTATAGTAAATACGGCAATCGGCCGGGTGCGGTAAAACGTGAGCCCTGTTGACCACGTCCATTTTGTAAGTATTGTTGGTCTTAGATAAGTTAGTATGGTCAAATTTGTAGGTGATTTCTTACTAAGCGCTCTCATTTCTGGGACTGTGCTCGTCATAGTTTCCGACATTGAAGATTATATATCTCTTACTGGGGCCTCATATGTAGGCGTGGTTGTCTTGGTGTATTTTCTTTTTCATTCTGTAGGATTTTTATTCTCATCATCGTGTTGTGTATTTGAGAATTTTAAGTCCTTTAGGTTGATAATTTGTCTGTAGTCTTTTTCCTTTGTGAGTTTTGATAATATTTGCTTCGTAACATTTTGTTCAGCATGATTTTGCCATAATTCCTTGAGAAAAGTCCATAGGCTCGGTAATTCATTTAGCATGGCGTAATTTCCATCATAGAGTTTATTTTTCTTGGAAGTTGTCAAGAAGGAATCTGTAGTATATTTTGTCGTAGTATATTCGCTTATAGATCCGTCCGCATTACTTAATTCTCTTTTCCTTCTGTTTCCTCTGTTGTTAGTTCCTAGAGCTTTATCGATTTCTGCCATTTTCTTGTCAAAGTTGTCTACTATGAATTTCGACTTTAGTTTAGGAACAATGGGGGGTAGATTTCCTGTATTTTCCTTGTGGTGCATGTCTTTCGTGGTCTGCAAGATTTTGTTTGATTTTAAGAATTGGAATATAGAGTCCTTTAATTCATTGGTATTCCTCTCTAGTCTCATTACTTGTTGAAATAGGGTTTCAAACGGTTTGGGATCCAGTTTCATAAATATTTTCCAGGCATTGTGGCTTGCAAGTAACGAATTCTCATGTTTGAAGAATATTCCATGTTTTACGATATCTTGGGCTATCGTTCGGTTAACGAAGATTATCATGAAATTTGTTAGCCACATCCTTATTTGCTGTTTCTGGAATTAATACTTCATTAAACATAATATAGGAAGATTTTACTTGATTGATAATCGAACGATAATTTAGATTCCTATTATACGGGACTTTCTTTTTTTGTGAAGGAAACAAGGTGAGATTAAGATTCGTGGTCATAGAATTTATGGATTTCTTATGATAGACATACAGCTGATTCTTAGACTGGGGGGGATGGTTATTTCAATTGGTTTTACACAAGGATATTTCTTTTTAACGTAAGAGGTGCGTGGGTTGACTTAATTATTTCGGTTGGGAAAGTTTTTTTGATTTTTTGGTTACTTTTGATTTTGATTCATAAGTTTTTATTCTTTTAAATATAATTTTCATTTCTTTTCGCTCTATATATTACACTTTTTGGATTATATAGATACTGTTTGTAGTATTTTATTTCTTGGAGGGGTTCATGTTTACCTTGATATTTTACACAGTTTGGATTTCCCTTAATTTTGTAAACTAATTTTTGCTTTCTACATTTGTCGAGGAGTAATAAATCTGTATGACAAGGACCTTTAACGTACCAGTACCGAACTTTATATTGTCTTTGTAATTTTCTGATTTCATGTTGAATAAAATGGAGGTACTTGCCCTTTCTGCCGTTATATTTTATTCCTAGTTTCCCTCTCGCGGGTTGATATTTGGGTGTATTTGCTAAACATAATCCGAAGCTATATGATCCTATGTTGTGTTACCTTATGTCGTACTTGATATCTCACTTTTTCAGAAAGACTTCGTACCCTGATTTATTCACGATGATCATTGCTGCCGAGTATATGACATCTTCTTTGGTATACTTTTTACATATGAAATCTGTATCTATAACTGCTTTGGCCATTGTTCTGAAATGAAAGGTAGTTTCTATTGATCTTTGTCTAGTTATTTTTTTTGTCAAGATTAGTTATGATCATGGTACACTCTAGGTCGAGGTCAAACTACCTTTTCACCGACATTTCCTTATACAACGGGTACTCATTCATTCGACATAATTTGATCATCTAAAGCTCCATATTAACCAATAATGAATATTTACTTGGAATAAGAGAAAAAGGTAACTTCAGGTCGAAGGTGAATAACTTTTTCACCGGTGCCCCCTTGCACCTGACTATTTGTGTATTCGAATATAATTCGATTCCCTAAAGTTCCGTAATCTAGTTTAACGAGATTGCGCTCGATTTTAACGAATTCCGTATAGGCTTAAAGTGTTGAGATTTTCAAGAAACTACCTTTTTTGTCAATATATTAACAATGTATTTAGATCCCGTGACATTTAGTCTACTTCATAGTTTTATAAATATTTATATACTACTGGTTTATTCATATAACGCACTGTTTTTCTTTATTAACAATAATAATCGATTATCATAGACGTAACACTTCAGGTAATATCAGAGGGTTCTTTTATTATTCATTTCAACGAAATTATTTGTATATACAGTTTCTTCCGCTAATATTAGGTTTTAATTTCAATATGGGTGCATCATCTGGCAGTGCCGCTTTTGAAATTGGGGATGTAAGCATATTGAAAAGCCGATAGTTTTCCCATGACGAAACATTTCAGCTGAGAAGCTTGAGTTCAAGTATTATACTGTCTTTTCCGCCTTCAGGTGGGTTTAAGTACATTAAATACACTAATAGTCGGTTTGGGAGGTGCAGGCTCTCCAGTGTTGCTATTATGTCATTTCTTCGCATATTTTGTCGAATGACTTTCCGGCACAGCTGAGATAAAGACAATTGGTCATTCATTATTTTTACTACGGAGAAACTTAAATTCACATGTGATTGGCAACAGCATAGTTGCTCACGCACGATTACGTCTAAACCAGGGGATATTTTTTTTCCAAAGTTTTCGTCTTCTCGGAAAAAATTCAGGGCTATTTTCTTTATGTCTTTATATTCTCCTCGGGTAACTTGAAAAATGGCGTATCCCCTTGAAGGGTTTATCGGATTTAGATACGTGTTATTTACAGAGTTGACGTATAAGGCCTTGAGGAAGCTATCACCTTTTAACATGTGTTCTTGGTCTATTAGTATGTAGGGAAATTTTATGGGCCAAATTGTAGTTATTTTGTTATCGTCTTGATCGTACCAAATATTGTCGGTTATATAATTAGACAACGAGCTATACCTTGTTGTTGGAATATGTTGTATTAAAATTCGAAATGCTAGGTTGTCACCTAGTCTAGTGTCCTCTAATGTTCTTGTCATTGCACGTGCACTAAAGTTATAATGCACTAAGCTTGCCGTTAATCTTAGGATCATTCTTGGTTCCAACATTGTCATTTGAGATTTCAGAAGATTATATAGTTTTGGACATTCGAGATTTTCTACTGCTCTGATAAGTTCCATTTCTCTTAATGAATTTTCGATAACTCCCCATTCTTTTAATGAATCATTAATGTTATCTACACTATGTCTTTTATTAAGATTCCATGAGTTTACATTTTCTATTCTACGATTATTTAATTGTTGAAGGCTTGGGTACCTCATCATGGTTACTTTCTTTTCTTTAATTTATTCTACTAGATTTTAGGTTTAATATAAGCAACATGCCGTATGGTTGCTTGTTTCGGCGTTTCCCTTAACCAGTGGTTGAAGGTTACTCACGTATCGTATCTGCAAAAGTGTTCTTATATAAAATTTATCAGTAATTATGAAATAAATGATTACTTAATAGTAATATATTTTCAGAATGGTTATAGCAGTCTAAGGTATAATAATGATTATGAAATAATTAAAATAGTTACATAGTTGGCTACACGGTACGTTGCTTAGCGCTTTCAATTTGATGATTGTTTGTAACATGTAGCTGTTTACTTGGTCTTTCTAATTAGAATTGCCATTTATGTTGAGCTTTTATTAATTGTCGAAGGTAAAAAAAAAATTTTTTTTTTCGTTCGAAGTATGAGGGGTACCACTACTGGTTTTTAGCTAAAGGTAAATTTCACCTTTTTGAGTGGGTTTTTTGAGACGTTTTAAAATCGTAAGAAATTTTTTTTTCACCGTCCGGAGTATGAGGGGTACTACTACCAATTTTTTAGCTAAGTGTATTTTTCACGTGTTTTAATTGGTTGTTTCTAGCTTAAGTCATTAAACGAAGGGTTGTATTACATTATTGGCTAGCATAATCCAGTTAATGCGATAACTGTCAAATAATTTTAAAGAGATCTTATATTTTCAGTTTTAGTGTGGGCATTCGATCCCATAATTGGTAAATCCTTATATAAAACCAATTTGGTTTGTTTTCTTAAGTATCGTTAGTCAACAAGGCTAATTCTCCCCTTTACCAATTTTTTAAAGTGACTATGGTTATTCTGTACCTGTCAACGTGAACAATTGTTATTAGGTTGAAGTTTGAAGATATAAACTTGTCTTTTAAGGCTTTCAAAAATTAGGCTATTAAATTGTAACGCATTTTTTTTATTTACCGTTATACTTTATTCAGCTTAGATTACCTTCTATTACAATACCTATTGATTTTTGTTTCTTCAGTTTGTAATTGATTAATTAAAGAGAGTTCATTTATTTTATATCGTAGGCATTTCTTCCTTAATTGCTTATTCTGAAGTTCTTTCTTAGGTTGAATCGAGTGAGGAGTTTTTGTTGATGTTTACTCAAATAATATTAGTATATGTAGGAGTAAGCTCTTTATTTCAGCGTATTTTAGAATTATTCTAATCTGGTGGAATACAAAAGTTAGTTAATTGCGTTTTAAGTCATCCCGTATAATTGAGTTAAATGAAGGACATATTCACTTTTAAGGTGTCAAAATATTCTTCTCTCGTGGCGGGGTTATTGCCCTGTGGCGGAGATATTTATATTTATACACAATATTATCCAAAAACTTGTTAAAGCATAAAAATTTATTTCTTTACATTCCCTAAACGAAAATAAGATATATTATACGTTTCTGTAGTGAACCATTAGTCAATTGGAGTTTAGTCCCGATCTAAATGTAGTAAGATATAATAAGCTGTAATCTATTTATTATGAAGTCGAACGATATGAGAATTAATTTGTACAAAACGCAATATATAAAACTTAATTACTTTTCATTTTTGTGAAGTTAAAATCATTTCGTACGGGAATCCTATCTGGGTAATGATTTCACAATGTTGCAAAAGGAGGATATTATGATGTTGTTAACCTATAATATTTTAAGCATTCTGCAACTGGGTTATTTATGGCACTTCGTGCTCCTATACTGGGGGCGGATAGACAGGAGTCACTGCATTGGCACGATTCTCGCCTCAAATGCGTGAATACTTGCGTTTAGGTGAGTTTTTTTATATTATTAGTATCTATTACGTCCCACCATTTTGCTTCTGTGGCAGAGATTGTGCCACTTGGCAGAGATATGATATTACCTAAAATTTTACAGGGATATGTTTATGCGTTCGCTAATTCTGAAAAGGATTTGTTTGATCTGTCTATTTTGATCTTGCAGCGCCAAACGTCGGTATCGCGTAGGTGCTGCGCGAAGGTGTCACGCGTCTAGGGGGAGATTTATACATTTGATTGCAATATTACTTAAATTATTTGTTATTTTTTGGTGTTCTATCGCGGTATTTTGATTTGAAGATTGAGTTATGGTAATTACAGGTAATTACAGAGTTTGGTTCGTTACAACAACTTGCAACTTATTTCACCTTCCAATTCCGGTTTGGTTAATTGGTTTCTTTGTTCGAATACTTTTAGAAACTATTTCTGAGACCTTCGTGTTCGCGTATAAATACTAATTTTGTTTTTATCTGCTTTAGTTCAAAACTTATTTATGCGTTAGTAACTACGCAGTGTTTTGAACTCTTAGCTAGACTATACTTTATAAATTGGGATTTTCATGGATAGCATATTGACTAAGTTTCATTTCCTATTTGTTGAAATAGGCCATTGCCATATTAAGTGACATATTGGACTCAGAAGGTTGGTGCATTCATTAATTATTTTAAGTTATTTTACTTTTAGCATTCGCAAGATAGTAATACTTCTTTTTTGCTTCTTTTTGTTTATTTAGGTTTTTGTTTGTTTGCTCTTTATTCGGACGATTCAAGAACCATTTATTTTGTACTAAATTTAGAAATTAATTAATGGCTTGTTTACATATATTTGTGGTTATTGCGGATATTCAAAGCATATTAAATGTAATGCCTACTTGCCTCCATATTTTGAGTTTAATTTGAATAGGTTTAATGAATCTATGCCGCCAAATTTATGAATATAATTACTGTATTTTAGGATTTCGTTAATTAGTTCTATGCTTTTTATTCTTCCAGAAAGCCTTTCTCACTAAACTGCCCACCTTGCGTATATAACGTACGATTGATCACTAGATTGTAGGCAAATAGTCTTATTTGAGGCGTAATTATTTCTGAACTACGTTGCGAATTTCTTTCGAAAATTAGGTAACCACCTGGCCTAGAAAGTTCCCTTTTTTTCATATTTTCTTAGGGTAGCTTTTCGTTATTTTAGTTGCGCGTTTTTGCTTTTCATCGATACCATTCATTTTAAGGTAATTTTGGCTAAAGTTATTGATACGATAGCTATGTTTTTTTTACTATTATTCCTCTGCCCAGCGGCTGTATGTGTTCTACTATGTCTGTTAGCTATTGCAAAGCTAATTTTTCATTTAGCTAGTCGCTAATTACGATCTTAATTCATGGTACAATTATTTTCCATCAGGGAAAATACATTCTCTATAGTTGGTCATCAAAAATTGAAAAATTAATCAATATGCGTCCTTTTTGTATTAATTCTATCTTACTTTTGACTCCTCGGTACGATATTTTGGAACTTTGATAGCTATTTTCACGTATTTTGGCTTTATGAAAGGTTGCTCTTTAATGCTTCTCACTCCTGACTCAGAGGATATGTGAATCAATATTTGACTATACCACTCGAGAAATTCATCTAACCGAATAGGCTAGGCTACAAAATAGGCTGGGCCACAAAAAAAACTTTTCTTTTTAGGTTTTTTTGTTTTTTGTTCTTCGTATTTGTGGGACTTGTTTTTACAAGTTTAAGAATTACACTGCCCTCGAAGTTTTGTTTGTATCCGTGGATATACTTCCTATTAAGGAATTTCAGGTTGAAACTCACATACCCTAATTAACACCTTAAATTCTACAATTTTGGCTTATTTTTTGCGCTTAAGGTTATTTTGCGTTGAATTTCTGACGACATTTTTCTTTTTGAAAGAGAATACTATACTTATTTTATATGTTCTGGATTATACCACATCAATCTATGATCAATATATGATCAACTATATGAATAAAAGATATCGAGATTTCTAAACGATGAAACGAAAGAGAAAATCTTTAGTTTTTACCTATGGACTTATCCCCTACTAAGATGTCCTATCGCATTTCTATAGGTTGAAGTTTACATGTCAAAATTTGTATTTTAAGTTCTACAATTTTGATTTATTTTTACGTTTTGGGATATTGATTTGCGCCAATGCTCTAATGGAACATTGTGTGTCTTATGATTAGTTATTGTAATAATACTAATCACGATAATAAGGTATTGCGAAAATGATGGTCTACTTTTCTAAAAAAAAATTATATAATTTAACTAGCCTAATTTTGGAAAATTGGTTTGTGAATTCTTAAATGCAAGAAAGGATTTGAAGGAATTGTAAGGCCTGCTTTTGTTATTCTGACTCATTAAAACTTCTTGTCTATAATAACGATTAGTTACCCTTCTCTAAGAAACGAAAAGAAATTGTATTAACATTTAAGGGAGAACTAGCGTATTTCCTACTCTTTGAGTTTGAGTGGAGGCAAACTAGCACGCATGGTGCACGTTGGGGTAAGTAAATAACCTTAATGTGACAACTGTGCCTTCTATCGGTATTAAGGATATTTTTTGTATTAATTGGTTAGTGCGTGCATTTTTGAGGAAAAACAAATGAAAACGCACGGGTGTAAGGGGGGGGGTGACTAAATTTTGTCATTTTAGCTTTCGTAATTATTGGACTGTATTGGAGTTCGTGGGTTGTTTGTGTTCCGCTCGCCTGGTTTGGATTTATGTAGATGTCATTTTGTGATTCTAATATGTTTGGAAATGGAGGGCTCGGCCTGGTTCACGGGTCATCTGTAGGGTTAATGTATATTTTTCTCTTTAGGTACGCATCTTCTCTACACTTGCGCCTGTTCAAAGTTCTTGATAACTCTATTTTTTTTATTTTTTTTTTATCTTTTTTTTAAACCACTTTACTGTCTTTTAATAAAATTAGGAGTATTGATTATTTATTACCAAATTATTTCTAGGATATGACACAGTACACGGGGATAATCAAACTGTGTTGCTTGTGTTTACTTTATAAGAGAGAAGGCATTTTGATTTTGTCGGAGAAACGCATAAACAAGTCTATCAATTTACCATTATTGTCTTCTTGTGAGTTTTTGGAACGCATAGCGAAGTTGCTGGCGTGATATGGTTCCCAAGGATTAGCATTTTACATAGTGCCACCTGAATTGCATAAATAATTTTAACGCTAAAAAGAAATGGTATTAGTTTAGTAAAAATTGCGAAAAGAGAAAATTTTTTCTTAGTGATTTGCAGGGTTTCTTTAAATATAATTTTTTGAAAGATTAGTCAGGCCTGCTTCTGTTATTTAGATTGCTGTAACGCTATATCTATGATTCATTTACTTATTATATCCATATATGCAGGCAAATCATGCCTCGCATGGTTACTATTTATATATATATATATATATATATATATATATATATATATATATATATATATATATATATATATATATATATATATATATATATATATATATATATATATATATATATATATATATATATATATATATATATATATATATATATAAATACTTGCTACCAAACTTCCTCCTTTTCGACTGAATTTGTAATATATATTTTTTCTATTAGGGAAATTCTATAATCTGGCTAGCAGAAATATAGTTATCTAGTTTAACGAGAACTCGCTCGTCTTATTAGGTTATTCACTATATTTTATCCCTAATTGCTATGCCCTACAAGGTGTAACCACTTTACTGTATTAAACTTGTAAAAATTTATTTATTTTTTTTTTATTAACGAGAAAGGGATTTTTACCACCTTTTTTTTAAGTTCAATTAATTGATATTCCTTAGTTTTCCGTATTTTCCGGTAATGGTTGTGTTTTGGGTGTTCCTTGTGGTGCAGATACTTCTGGGGAATTTTGGCCCGTTGTAACATTTGCTCTGGCGTTGGGGTACTGGGTCCTCATAATTATGTTATTGTCCGTCGGAGGATTTTGCTGAATAGATTCGACTTGGTGTTTGATATGATGATACGGGGCTTGGTTTGGGATTTCAAAATACGCGGGTTGTGAATGCGTCGAACTTGGCCCTTCGTTGTTAGCAAGAATACTTCCAAAATGAGGGTTGTGGGGCAGGTTAATTTCAACGGTAAAATATGTTGACACCATCTTCTCTAGGTTTGAGCAGAATTCTCTTTGTTTCTGTAATTCTCTGGTAATTTCGATTTGGTTCTCCTGTAGTTGCTTCTCTAAATTGTCCTGTTGGAGCTTGATTATTTCTTTCTGTGTCTTCAAGTTGTCGTATTTATGTTGTAGGTCTAAAAGCTTTACTCGTTCTGGTGCCAGAACTTCTTGTATCGCCATTGTCACAGATAGCACAGTACTTTTTCTGTACTCTTGCACTTTCTTGCCAATTTCTTGCATTTTATTATGTAATACTTGTAATTTGAGGATTTTGTCGGGATAATTGTATCCCTCAACGAGCGTGGTGTCGCTTATTGATTCTATTTCATTCTGGATTCTGGCGGTGTGCTCTTTAACTTGCATGAACTGGGTTTCAAGTAATTTATTCATTTGTTTAGTTACTAGGATCTCGTTTATTTTTTTGATCATTTCTTCTTGCGAAACCTTAATTTCTCTAAGAGACTTAAGCGTGGCCTCCATCATACTTTCAATCTTCAGTTTTTCTGTTGTTCATTGTGCCGAGGCATTAAGACGTTTAGTTCTTACGTGTAATAGCTGGTCCATGTTGGTTCAGTTTGTAAAGGGATGGCATTAGGTATTTTATTTTGTCTTTTAGAGATTGGTTTGCACAATTCTTGTTCTGGCTTTATCTTCAGGGTTTTCTTTGTTATCCAGCCGGGGTTCAGTTCATCTGGAAAAATTAACTAATAACTTCTTTCGACCTTTTTGTGGGTAGCTCTCATTGAAATGTCTTATTTATACTCCCTTGTTTTTAATATCTCTTTTTTTCTGTTTTTTTTAGGTGTTCATTTTGTCTTAATATTACTTTGTCTAATCTTAATATTATGAGTTTTTTTTGAGTATATGATCTCTAGACGTATTTCCATTTATCTGATTTTTTACTTACTCTGCCAGATTTTGTGATAACTTCTTGTTCGCTTTCTGGTGTTTTATTCTTTTTTGATTTTCCCATAGAGATTAGGTCAAATTTTTTGTATTGTTTCAATAGGAATTTTTGACCTTTTACTTTAGCCGCCTTTGCATGAGCTAGGGCAGAAGCCGGTTTTCGTTTTGGTGTATCTTGGGGGTAGTCAGGATCTGATTCATCGTCAGATTCATTAGAGCTAGTCTCTGAAGCTTCATTACTTGGGCTTTCGGGGGCGGTCCTTTGCGATTTAGGGGTATCTCCTGCCCTCGCTTCATATATGTCGTCTCCTTTTGAGGTAGAGGGCTTATTTTCATTTCCTTGCGTTGAAATCCTGGTTCGGGGGAGTTAAAAGATTCTTGGGAACTCTGGGAGGAGTCAAATATTTTTGGAGAATGTCTCCATTGCTTGAATACCATATCTTCCGGGGGGTGGGGTATTTTTTGTAACAGGGTCTGTTGCCAGGAGGTTGTATCCTTGGGTTTGACTTTGGATACAGTTATGTGATGTTACTGTGCTATATTTTCATCTTCAGGGTGTTCCTGGGTTCAAGGCAAGGTACTTTGCCTTGTTTTTATCGGGTAATTAATAAAGTCCATGGCTTCTCTCAAACTTTTTGTATTTCCTTTATTTGTATCCCTGGGTGGAGTCTTTCTTGTTTTTGAGCCCGGGGTTTCCATAGCTCTGTTTAATTCATCTTGTAACGATAGGGGTCTTTCTATCGGGGTTTCCGGGGACACCATGTCATCAGGGAATCTCTTGGGGGGACACGGGGTCGAAATTCTATCTGGAAAAAATTGGGTTTTTGGGGACAGCGTATAATCTAATTCTTCAGAACTTTCTGATGATGAACTCTTTGGGCATCTTGGTGTTCTTATTGGTACAGGTATTAAGGATTTTCTTTTAGGGATGACTAAATTTTTCATGGCTAAAAATTCTTCAAAATTTTCCTGGTCGCTATGATTCTCGAAATAATCTTGTTTGAAATTGAAGGGTTTTAACTCGGATAGCCTCGACCTAGGGAACTCATTTTCCGCGTTTGATGAATCTGAAGATGAGCTTTCGGGTGCCCACTTAACTGGGTACTTGGCTCCTTTTATACGGCTTACATGTGCCTTGTATGTTCTTCCGTTGTCTGGGTTTATCATTTTAAAAGTAAAATCATTGTCGTATTTTTTGATTATTCTGTAAGGTCCCGAATATTTATTGGAAAGTTTTTTGCCTTCTAGCTTAGCTTCATTTTTTAAATATACACAGTCGCCAACCTTAAAATTTATGTTCCCTTTGACTTTGGACTTATTTTTCAACTCTTGCTTAATCTTACATTTTTCTAATTCTTGTCTAACTATTTTATAGGTTTTTATCGTTCTATTTATTAAATCCTGCTTATAGTCCTCTGTATTAATGTAATAATGCCTTGATTCTATAATTACTTGAAAAGGTATTCTAAAATCGCGTCCGAATAAAAGAAAAAATGGACTTTCTTTAGTTGTTTCCGAGTATGCGGTATTAATTACATTGGTTAGGTAAGGTAGATATAGATCCCAATCGTTTCGGTTGTCTTTTGAATAAATACTCAAAACATTGGAAAATATTTTGTGCCTATTTTCAATTTTTCCATTAGCTTGGGGATGGTAGGGAGAGGTTAATAATTTTTCGATTTTAAGGAAACTCATTAAATCTTTTGTTACTTTAGATACGAAGTTAGTTCCATTATCACTAATAACCTGGTGAGGAACACCAAATTTTAAAAATATTTTTGCTAACGCTTTACTTGTGGCATATGCGCCTTGATTTTTCAATGCTTTGGCAAAAGTGAAGCCGGTAAAATGGTCTATTACTGCAAGAACGGAAGTATGACCTCTATTAGAAACAGGTAATCCTCCGCTCGTTCCATACAAATCGAATGAAACGATATCGAAGGGAAACCTAGCTACTGGCACCCTTCCCATGGGGGGATTAGGATACGTTTGGGGATTTTTCCTTAAATTTAACGCTTCACAATTATTTATATAATCCTTAAGTTTTGTTAATGCCGACGGAACATGAAAATATTGTTTTAACTTGTGAAAGGTTTTGGCTATTCCTAGGTGTCCGCCTAATTCAGAACGGAAATATTCAAAGGCAGGAATTATTAAGCTTTGGGGAAGTACTGGGAATATTAAGGTTTGATTTCTTTTTGTTTCGCCTGTTACTATCCTGCAAAGGATTTCTTCGTTTAAGTAATAATTTAAATTATCTAGTTCCCTTCTCAGGGTTCTGAACTTGTCAGGGAAGTTATCGAAATTCACAAAATAATTAATGAGAGCTAGACACATATCATCCTTGGCGTGGTTTCTTTTAATGTTAGCTTTCGATAAGGGGCTCTGATTGACTTCGTATCCTTTTATTTGGACTTTAGGTTAATTCTTCTTATATTTTCTTTTACTGGTATGAATGGCATTGAATTGTTTAGATTCATTGTCTGAAGGGTTATCCACAGGGATTCTACTTAGTTAATCGCAGGGGGCATTTTGTTTACCGGTCACCTATTCAAATTCGTAATCTAGATCTTGGATTTTCATTATCCATCAAGCTAAGATTCCAGTCTGATTTTTGAATATACTCAGGTACTGTAAGCTTTTATGGTCCGAACGCAACTTAAATTTTCGACCTAATAAATAATGTCTAAATTTATCGAAATGATAAATTATAGAAAGTAACTCCAATTGCGTCGCTGCATAACTTCTTTCACCTTTGGTTAGAGTTCTACTTGAATAGCATATGACTTTTTCTATATACTTAGGGGGTTCCTGTAAGGGTTCGGGGTAGTTTTCCACGGAGATTAAGTGGGAAAGGATTGCACCGATACCTAGAGCTGAAGCATCGGTGGTAACCACGAATTTGAAATTGTTTTCAAAGTCTGGCATCGACAAAATTGGTTCAAAAGTAAGTGCTTTCTTGAGAGTATCTAATGAAGTTTGACCTTCATTCGACCAGATGATAGTTTTTCCGTCCCCTTTAGTCAGGTCTGTTAGGGGTTTGGCAATTTGGACGTAGTTGCGTATGAACTTTCTAAAATAACTGGTTAAACCAATGATGCCCCTTAGTTGTTTTATGTTTTTCGGCGGCTTAAGGTTTTCTACACATTTTATTTTCTCAGGGTCTGGTGATATTTGATCGTTGGTCACTATCATTCCTAAGAATTTTATTTCGGATTGAAATAGCTTTAATTTTTTAGGTCTGCATTTTAGATTTTTCAAAAATTTTGGCTAATGTGTTTATATGGTCTCCTGGTGTTTCTCCCACACAAATTACATCATCCACAAAATGGATAATATTTTCTATACCTCGTAATAAATGTAACAGAGGTCTACATAATGCACTTGAACTAGTTTTGAGTCTGAACGGTACTCTCAAATACTCAGAAGAACCACATTCTGTTGTCGAAAAAGCCGTTTTATAAACGTCATTATCTGCTATCTTAACCTAATGATAACCTTGCGTGAGGTCAAGAGATGTAAAGAATTTGTTCTTTGTTGAAATGGAATCTAGGATTTCGTTAATTTGGGGCAGGGGAAATTTTTCGCTAACTACCTGCTTGTTTAAGGCTCTATAATCTACTATAAGTCTAAGGTCCTTGTTCTTTTTTGGTACGAGTATAACAGGGACTGAATACGGGCTAATACTTGGCCGTATAATGTTGTTTCCTTCTAATTCGCGGATTTAATTTTTTAACCAATCTTTATAGGGGTAAGGGATGCGATAGGGCTGTTTAGCTACAGGCAACCCTGTAGTTTGGATAGAATGTTCATAGAACGGTATCAATCCAACATCTTCTTCGCACGTAGAAAATATATCTCTAAAATCCCAGAGCAATTCACATAATTTTTCTTTTAATTGCGTATCATGGATATGATCTAATTGAAATTTTTCCAAAAACTGGGGTTTTGTTAGGGGATACCTATTCTTTGGATTGCTAACACCAATGCTATTAATTAAGCTTTCATTGGAGTTTTTCTATTTGTTTAGCTCGTGTTCAGAAATCACTTGTATTTCAACGAGGTAGGTTCCCTTTTTTAATGTAATCGTATCATTTTCATGTGTATTGGTCAACCAAATAAAACCTTCTCCTGTCTCATATGAAACGATCTTTTACTCACAAAACAGATTTTCGGGGATTTCTCTACACAGGGATGCACACCAAATTTCGGAATTGTCATTTACGGGGGTGAACATTTGAGAGGTTTGAACTCTTTGCATTTTTTGGGGGGGGAGTTTTGTTTTACGTACCGTGAATCCATAATATTTTTCTTCCGAGTTATTTTCTATTAAATTAAGATTGGCGCTTGGTTGCGTCAAGTCTTACGCTTTTGGGGTTGGTTGTAAGGGGACAGTACTTGGATTTATTATTTCATTCCATAACTCAACTATTTTCTTTATCTCTGTTTGTCTATACTCCTGCATTTTCCCTATTTTTGCTTTTACTGACTCGATCCATTTGCTGCTTGATTTTCTCCCACAAGACGAGAGATAGGGTACAAAAGATTTTATTCTATTCACTGTTGCTTCCCCTCTCTCCACGCGTTGGAAAATAGGATCATATGGATACACGAGTCTGTTATTTGCTATATCTAATAAAACTTTATTAGATTTTAGAAAATTAGCACCAATTATGGCCTCATATGGGAAATTTTTGCATATTATGACGTTTGTAGGAGAGATTCTATTATCTTTTGTCACATCTAGACGTATGGAGCCTATAGCTTCCAGTCTATAAACTGTGACACTCGTTAAACTGGGAATATTGAAGTTTTCCCGTCGCTTAATATATACTGGTAGTCTATTAAATACATTCGAATTTATTATGTTAACTGATGCACCGGAGTAAATTAACGCCTTGAAACTAGTACTTGCAACACCAAAATTATTTAATATACGTAATATGTCATTATTATCGATTAAGGAAGGTACAATTACTGGAAGGGACCTATGAAAAATACTGGCCTCCAGGGTCCCGGTTAATTTTCTTGGGGGCCTAATTCATTTCCTTGTGCATTTATTTGATAAGTTGGCTATTGACATTGGGGCTCGGTGGGAAGTGAATTGGGTTCACTAGAAATTGAAGTTCCGAGTTGATTGACATTTGATTGTCTTGGTTGCCACGTATTATTGCGTGGGTTAAAATTTCTTGTGCTGACGGCTCGCGGCATTTGAGCGTTTTGTATTGACGAAAAATTTCTTTCGTTTCCCGAAAAATTTCTTTCATTTCCCGTCGGGAAAAAATATCTTCTGTCATCGCTCGTATTCCTATTTAATCTAGTCGGATACACTGTCCTTAAATTAAATTGGTACGTGTTTTGTCACGTATTTGGGTTGGGAAACCGATAATTATTTTCTAGGTTGAGGGAAGGATTTGAATAGGGTTGGGGAGGCGTAAATTGGGAAGAATTTGAATACGCAAATCCTTGTTGGTACGAGTTGCGGAATGATGGGGGACATGGGGGGTTATTTTTATAAATTCCTGACCCATTGGCATTTAAGTTTGTTCTCCCGAACAAACGGTTGTTAAAACTAGGGATTGATGGTATATAGTTGTTTCTCGTACGGCATTCCCTGGCGATATGTCTTGTTTGTTACATGCATAGCATATAATTGGGGGTTGTTTACATAGTTTGTCGTGTTCGTGGGTACAAAACGCACTGTTCTTTGCCTGGTAGGGGTTGGAGATCTATTTTGGTTCGGTTTGGGTGAATTATCTCTCGAAAAGAATCTTGGGGAAATTGCTCGTGATCGTCCTGGAGTTGAATTTTCTACATTATTTATTCTTGACTTATTGTGGTTTGCCACAATCGAGTCAATTTCAATCATTCTCTCTACCTCCTGAACTGCTAGCTCTAATGTTTGAATATTCTTTGATATCAACATTCGGTACAGTTTTGGGCTCAATCCTTGCATGAAAGCATTTCGTACAATTTTATCATATAAAGGACCAGATTCTTTCCCGTATTTAGCTTCAATAGATACCCTTACTTTGTGCAGATATTCTCTAACATTTTGGGTTTCGTCGAAATATACAGTTCCGTGCTTTAGTTTATGTGTTGAACTAGTTTCAACAAATCTTTCTTGGAACGCTTTTAGCAATTTTTCTATTGAGTTTATTGGAAGGTTGTTGTCTTCCCCTATTGTATTTTCTATTTGTTTTAAGAATGTTAGTGCTTGCCCCTTAAGTCTCATTAACAACATGCCTACTAATGATTTTAAGTCCGTTTGAGTTACTTCTACGAATTGGTTTAATTGGATTAAAAATTTATCTACATCTGAATCACCGTTATATGATGGAAAGGATTTTGAAATTTCCACTTTTTTTGCAATGAGTTTTTGCTTTAATAATTGCTCGGTTTGATCCAACAACATTTTGTTTTCTTTTTTTTTTCAAAATAACTTAAAATTCGGCAATGGTTTTACTTTTTTTTATATAACTTAAATTTGGCGTGTCTAAATTAGATTTTTGTTATTATTTTAAGGGGACTTAGGCTTAATAAAATATTGCACTTCAAAGCATGCACAAAATATAGCACATTCAAAGCATGCACAAAATATGGCACTTTAAAGTATGCATAAAATATGGCACTTCCCCTATGCGTAGTATTTCTCAATAATCTATTTTTTTGTATAAAATGTTGTCCTTGTGTTTTTGCTCCTTTAAACAGGCCGCGCCAATTGTAATGGGGGGGGGTTTGTTAATATTATAGAAATTTTTCAAGGAAAGGGAAATTTTCAATAAAAAGAGTTTGTTCTTCTACTTTAAGTTATCTCTTTGTATAGGAGTTTTAAATTAATTATTTCAATGGGGATTATTAGTTAAACTCTTAGCTAACGGTTCACGAGCAGCATACCTAAGTGGAGGCGGAACTTCGTGTGTAGGGAGCTTAAATTAGCAGTATAAATGGGGAGCTTGCATCAACGGCCATACTGAGTCGAAATCAGATTGAATGGATTCTGGTTCCCTTGAGAGCGATTGGAGCACACAAGGACAATTTATCTTGAGAAATACTAACGTAAAGAGAATAATATAAGAAAGTGATGCATTTATTTACTCACGAAACTGGAACAGAGCTTCGGTATATCAAAAGACTTGCAGTAAATTACTCTAGGTTAAAACTGCTCACTGGTAATACAAGTAACGTTCAGTACTACTGTCTATTAAATTCACTTAGGATATAGATTGAAATGAGTCTACAATACAACTGGCCCGAGTCTCAAGTAAGACTCTCATAAGATTCGAACAAGGTTGACATAAGGCTGGAAAAGGACTGAAATAAGACTCCTGTAAGACTAAAATAAGACTAACTCCAAATTGCTAAGTTCGAGAGTACTATACTCTGAGATTTTAGCCGAAGGTTACATTCGGGCGTTACTAAAGAGCGCATTATACTGATCCTATTGGTCCTCTATTACTATTGGACAGTGCTGTACCAATCAGCTATTCGATTTTAACTAACTTTTGATACGATTTATTACTCTATAAGACTTCACTTTGGAATTTTTCTTAGCTGAACAAAGTTTTTACCCTATAATTAAAGCAAGCTACATAGTCTTACATTATCTCCCAAGAAAATGTTTTTAAAGCTTTACCTTGTAATTACAGCGGAATATTTAATTTTACTTTCGTATCTCGAGAAAATGTTTTTAAGGTTCATACCGTGTAATTATAGCGGAATATTAAGTTTTACTTTTGTATTTCGAGAAAATGTTTTTAAGGTTTATATCTTGTAATTACGGCGGAATATTTATTTATTGCTGTTGCCTTTTTTTGTGGGAACGATTCTTTTCATAGTTAAAATTGTAATACAATGTTTCGCTACTTTTTAAATTTGACAATTAAGTGTTACTTGAATTCTTTGGGTTTGTTTTCTGGGCAATTTTATTTTTACTTGGAAAATTTTGGGGTCTTGGAAATTGATTCCATTACACAGTCGAGACGCTCCACGCCAGCCAATTAACACAGGGGAACGAGGTTGTTTCTACTGTGGAAAGTTTGGTCACAAAGCTGTTGACTGTAGGGAACCGAGGCGGAGAGAAAAGTTGTTGGCTCGCAGCCCAAGTCTGGAAGAAAGATTCAAGGCGAGATTTCGTGTCAGTGCTCTGACAGATGAGAAGCCAGCAGAGCTTCTTATTGACGGTGGATAATCCATCACTATCGTCTATAGAAGGTACGTTGGAAGCCTGGGGGAAGAAACGTCATCCACCACGGAAATATGTTGTGTCTACGGTGATTGTAAGAAATACCCTCTACATAAGGCTTATGTAGAAATAAGATGTGACAATTATACCTTCCAAAGCAATGTAGAAGTTGCTGTTTCTGATGATCTACCTGTAGACGCTATCATCGGAAGATCGTTGCCCGGATTCCTAGAACTTTGTAGCCGAAGTTCAGAAGTAGACAGGCCTGCTGTCTCTATTCTTCTGTCGACTAGAGCAGAATACTACGCTGGATCAGAAGCTGAGACCCAAGCCCCAGCAATAAATCTTCCAGAAAATGATGTTTCGTAGATTATGGCAGAGTCAGAGAATGGGAATGCCAACAGGAGGCTCAGAAAGAGTCGACGGTTCCGTTGAAAGGAGAAGGCAAAGTGGAGACGAAAAAACTTTGAAGAAACATCTTCAGAAGTTGATCCAGAACGGTTGAAGTCCAAGAAATTGGCTGACCTTCAAAAAAAAGATTCTACACTGGCAAAGTCTTTCGCTCTGGCTAGTTTAGCTCAGGGTTTCGAATTTAGAAATGGTCTGCTCTACAGAAATATCGAAACCAGGTGGATAATGAAGAGAATACACAGCTAGTAGTTCACAAGCTGTGTAGGTCGTTTGTGCTGAAGTCACCCATGATTCCCAAATGAGTGGCCACAATGGAGTTTCACGAACTCTAGATCGGATCATCCGTAGTTAATTCTGGCCTGGGTTACGTCAAATTGTCAAACGATTTGTACGTGCTTGTGAGCCCTATTAGCTAGTTGCACGGATGAAGCCAAAAGAACGGGTCCCCATGTTACGACTGCCGGATATTGATTAGTCTTTCAGCAGGATTGTAGAATATATTTTGTGATTATTGGTACCATCTCGGAACAGGTGTCTATTCTTCCTAGTGATATCGTACTACTGCACTCGTTCTCGCACGGCAATACCCTTGAGATCGATGAATACCAGAAAAATTGCAGAAGTATTTGAGCAGTACTTCTGCCGTGTTGGTGTTTCGGAAGAGATCCTGACAGACCAAGGTTCAAATTTTGTCGCAAAGAGCTTACTTGAGGTGTACAAAATTCATGAAATAAAACCTATACGGACGTCACCCTTTTATGCGCAAATATATGGCCTGGTTAAAAACCTGAACGGGACGCTTGTTCGTCTTTTGAAAAAGTTCATCTGGGATAATCCGAGAGATTGGGATCGCTTAATCCCCTACGTCTTGTTCGCTTATCGGGAAACTCCTCAAGCCTCAACCAAGTTTAGTCGTTTTGAGCTTCTTTATGGGCAAAGACCAAGAGGCCCATTGGATGTCATGAAGGAACAGTGGGAAGATACTGGAAACTCTACCGTTAGACCCTTACATGAGCTCTTGTCCGTGCGAGAAGGACTGGGTCAGATCCTGTATGAGGCCAAAAAATTTTCTGGAAGCGTCCGAAAGCTAGAATACCAAATACAATAAGAAGGCCAAGCCACAAGATCTACAAGTGGACGAAGAGGTCCTTGTCCTTCTGCCGACTGGAACTCATAAACTGGAAACCAGATGGCAAGGACCCTTCAGGATATCTCGGAAAGTCTGGACCGTGAACTACGAAATCCTGTTCCCAGAAGGAAAAAATAAGAAGAAGATTGTTTGAGCGTAGGCCAACGGATTTCCTTCTTTTTCCTCATGAAAATCCGAGTATGCCTACGGTTGACCATACAGATAATTCTGATAACCAGGATGACATCCAGATTGTGATAGATTCGCTAAGTCACCTTACGGAAAAGAGAAAGAAAGGACTTTTTGGGATACTAATGGGATTTAGAAAGTTCTTCCCCAAAATTTCCGGGAGAACATCAGTAGTCAGACACCACATTGATACAGGTAATGCCCATCTCGTGCGTCAGAAACCCTACAGGGTACCACAGAGCTGACAAAAAGCCATTGAAGAAGAAGTCAAGCGAATGCTGAATTTCGGGATCATGCCGCCGTCTTCAAGTCCCTGGTATTCTCCGATAGTCATGGTTGCCAAGCCGGGTGGAAACATTCGTTTCTGTTTGGACTCCCGAAGTTTAAATCGGTTATCCAAGTTGGCTGCATACCCCCTACCCCCTTCCCCGTATAGATGAATTGCTGGAAGAAGTAGGTAACAAAAATGTCTTCAGTATTTTAGACCTTACCAATAGCTACTGGCAAGCAGAACTTTTGCCAGACAGCATGGAAAAGAAGGCCTTTCAAAGGATGTCCGGATTCTACGTGTTCAGAGTCTTTCCTTTTGGTTTTCACCGGGTACCAGCAACCTTCCAGCGTGCTATGGATAAAATTTTGAGTGGATGCCATGGCTTTGCAAGGACGTACCTTGACGATCTTGTAATATTCTCTGATAGTTAGGAAGATCACGAGCAATATTTAAAGGAGGTTTGGGGAAGGAAAGCGGCTGCTGGTCTTCACATTCATTCTGACAAATGCAAGTTCGGACTGGATGAAGTTCAGTATTTGGGCCACAAAGTGGGAAATGGCAAAATCACACAGCTTGGCAGCAAGGGTGAGGCTGTGAAAAACTCTCCAGAGCCCACCGCTAAAAATAAAGTGAGTTCATTCCTTGGCATCGTTTTATATTACCAGAGGTTTGTCCGCAATTTCTCTTCAGTTGCGTCGTCGCTGACGGATCTACTTCAGAAACAAAATAAAAACCACTTTACGTTGTCTCAGGAGCAGAGAGTAGCCTTCGTGGCCTTGAAGACTGCACTCACTACCGCCCTTGTTCTGAATAGCGCAGACTTTACCAAAGAGTTCGTGCTTCAAACGGATGCTTCAAACACGGGGATTGGAGCAGTCCTGACTCAACAGAACGGTAAGGAGCACCCCATCACATATAAAAGTAGGAAGCTATCGCCAGCAGAAAAGCGCTATTCGACAGACGAGCGTGAGGCTTTAGCGTTAAAGTGGGGGATGGAAAATTTTCAGTATTAACTCGAAGGTTGGAAGTTCACCGTCGAACCTGATCATAACCCGCTTCGCTGGTTGAACGTGGCTCGGAGCAACAACATTCGCTTGACACAATGGTCTCTGGCACTCCAAGAGTACCACTTTGATATTCATAGTCGGAGTGGGTTAGATAATAGGAATGCTGATGCATTGTCCCGTATGTTGTAAATAGAAAAAAAAATGATGTTTGTTTTGTATTTTTATAGATGAGTACAAAGTCCTTGCCCGTATTCCTGAAGTAGGTCCTCGAAGGAAAGACCAATCCGCTCCAAAACTTCAAGGAAAGTCAGAAGAAGGACACTGAACTCGCCCGTTTTTTCAACTTACAAGTCACTAACCAGGCAGATGAAAAGGGAGCCCGTTTTGAGCTTCAGGACGGTCTCTTATATAGGTGTACAAAAGGAAAGGATGGTTCAACTCATTTCCAACTGATGCTACCAGAGGAATACCGTAGTCGGCTAATCCTGCAATCCCATTGTTCGCCTAGAACTTCCCCAAAGTTGGTTCATGGTTGCCGTAACGCAACAGCAAAGATTTTGCTTAGTTTTTTCTTCTGTCCCGACATCTACTATCAAATCAAGAGTGAGTTGGAATCGTGTTCATGCTGAGGAAGCGAAGTGTTTGCAGGATATGGGGTGAAACTAAAATAGAGTGTTACCTTACCTCTGTGTCTAAGGGGGGAGGAATGTGGTGATTCTATTTAAACTCACTTGCCAACTTATTATATATTCTGAAGTTTAATAAATAACCTTGAACTGTGAAACGAGATGTAAGCCTGGGTGGTGAATCGCACTCCATTGAATCAAAATAGTTAGTTAGTTAACGGCGTAAAAGGTGAATGGATGTGAATTTTTATATGTTGTACCGAATAGAGTTAATAAAACTGTGTTTCTTTATACAGAATACGACAACAATGTTTACATATAGCGTTGGTTATTGGGAAATATACAGAAGTTTTCAGGAGGGATTTTTTCTGGTATTTGGGGGGGGGGGATTCAGGGGATACATAGGAGGATCTTTCTATGGGGAAAGGGACATTGCTATGAAGGGGGCACCGGATTTCCCAGCATTATTTGAAAAAAGATCAAAAATTAAAAAAAAAAAATTCAACTGAAAGTAAGGAGCAACATCAAAACTTAAAACAAACAGAGATTATTACGTATATAATTGGGTTCACCTCGTAGTCATTACCTCGCTGTTTACGGTAAACTTTTTTGTACTTTCATCAGAGGTATTTAATCTAATTAACGGCCATTGTGATTAAGTGGTCATTCTTAAATAATTGGAACAAAGTTTGAACTTTAGCTTAAAGAGCGAGGTATTGACTATGGGGCGATCCCCCTAATATACGTAATAAAAATATACGAATATGGAAGTTCATTACGTAAGTTAATTCGTAAGTTAAGTCAAATCAAAATTTCGAGAAAGCCATTTAGCCGAAAAAAAGTAAAATTAATATATAAATTTCGTTTTAATTATTCATGTACGGTGAGCCAAAATCAAAGCTGCAATAATTCAAAAACGCTCGGAAATTGAATAAAAAAAAACAAGTTTTTTTTAACTGAAAGTAAAGAGCGACATTAAAACTTAAAACGAACAAAAATTATTCCGTATATGAAAAGAGCTGTCCCCTCCTCAACACCTCGCTCTTTACGCTAAAGTTTGACTCTGTCTCACAACTCTATTTTTTAAAACAATAAAAAACTTTAGCGTAAAGAGCGAGGCGCTGAGGAGGGGACAGCACCTTTCATATACGGAACAATTTTTGTTCGTTTTAAGTTTTAATTTTACTCCTTACTTTCGGTTAAAAAACTTATTTTATTATTTAATTTATTCTAAGCCTAATGCCATTAATAATAACAGCTTCCATTGTTCATGCTGTGTTTTTAGTATCATGACGCTAACTGATTCAGTCTATATAAAAACAATTGTAAGTAAAACAACAGGGACAGAAATGGAAATAAAACACAAACAGTTAAAATTTAAATCTTACTATTATTGAATATGATAAATTTCACCATGCAATACCAGAAAATCAAACAAAAGTAGGAGAACAACAGTCACACATGTAGCTCAAGCGGCTTATTGTCCTTATGAATTGCAAATAAAAACTCAGTCATCTATTAAATATTGCCAAATGTGAAATATATAGAGATTTTTAGAAAAATTGAAAGAAAGATGAATTTTAGATGTGTAGTTAATACGATTTACTTAAATTTGCTTTATTTATATCGCAGCTGCAAAGAATTTTGAACTTCTCATAAGAATCTATACCTTCGCTATTTTTCTTTCCTGAACTTTCAAATACTTCATGGTAACGAACATGTAAGTAAAGAGCGATGTGGCTCAATAAGAAACGAAACTATAAAAAACAGAGTCTTGATGATAATACATACATCAAAAGAAACAAATTTTGATGATTATTCAAAATATATAAAATTCATGAAGTTTAACGTTGCCCATCAAAAGTTACGAGCTTGGGAAAGTTTTCCTAATTTCTGAAAAAGGGGGTAAAAACCAATAAAAAATCAAGTGATATTGATTAAAATCACATCATGAGACTCAGCATATCAGAGAACCCTACTGTGGAGGTTTCAAGCTCCTATATACAAAAATTTTGACTTTTGAATTTTTTGCCCGAAGAAAGATCACGGATGCGTGTTTATTTATTTGTTTTTTTCAGGGGTGATCGTGTCGTGCCAGTAATCCTAGAAGATAAGGAGAAGGCTCAGGGCCGTATCCAGGATTTTTGTTCAGGGGGGGGGGGGTACTAATTTTTGACTTTTTTGGGGGGGGGTTTACTAATTTTTTACTCCGTTTTCGACTAATTTTACTGATTTTTACCTAGGTTTTACTAATTCTCGACTTATTTTCGAGTCGGTCAAAAATTTCGGGGGGGGGGGAGTTCAAACCGGGTAACCCCCCCCCCTGGATACGGCCTTGAGAAGGCTCATTTGATTTGAAATCAAAATCTTTAGCGCTCTTTTTAAGTAAACAAACATATTGCAGGTCAGCGAGCCCCCCTCCCATTCCGTTTTTTATCCAGAATTACCCGATCCAAATTTTGAAATAACAATTTTCTTCAGCATGGTCAAAAGATCTAATAATTATGTCCCTGAGGATGACTTGACCCCCAAAGCACCCGGGGAAGGGCTGCAAGTTATGAATTAGGATATATTTGTTCTGATGATGAGTGGAATGTTTACCCTATTAGAAGTTGATAGTGGAGTTGGCAGCAATGATACAAGAGCACCAAACATTGCGGTAGAAATCACGGGAGGATCACGGCTTTGTCTGGAATGGGATGAAGTATATGCAAGATATGTGATATCCTTGAGCAAATTTAAAATGGAGGATTAATTATGCTTTGCTGCAAAAGTTGATATAGCACATGTGAATAGACTTGAATGTTCTTTAAGTGCATTAGTGAAGCATATCGAAGACAATAAGCTGTATCGCTAACTTTACATGTCTAGTATTATTGTTGTACTTATACAATAAAATAGTTTCGAAATCGAAAATGTTCCCTTTCTTTTGTTAAAATGTTATTTTAATGATTCATGATCAGTCTAGAGTCAGCAGTGAGAGTGATAGGATTAAAAGATGAATAACTTCGGGAAATAGAAAATTAGATCAAATCTTGTGATTATGGAATAACATTTTATTTTTGATGATGATTTTCTCGAGTTATCCCTTCAACGAAAGATATTCTCTCGGGGAACACTAGACAATATAATGAAAAATGATTCTCCCCCATTGGCACTTTGTCGACAAACTTTGTCGACATGAATCAAATGCTTATACTCAATTTATTGATATATTAATTGGAACAAAGCAGAATTGTATCGTGGATATACTTTTGAAAACATTGCCATAGATTCAATGTAGATGGTTCCCCCTTCGAAAGAAGTGCCGTCACAGAGTTACTCCTCTCCCATTCCTGCCTCTGAATTTATTGAATGAGGATGACCAGTTTCGTTTTAGCTGTGAGAGAGTTGGCATCGGAAACCGAAAAATGTTCTATACATGTCCGCTATGCATGTACACTCTTGGCAGTAGGACACAATGTGATAATCGTACAATTATTGATGACTATAGTGACAAAATGCAAATTATGTAATCCTTGTAAATCACAAAGAGGCTATACAGTACAAATTAAATGATGTAATTCATGTCTTGAAGAGATTTGTGATTCTCACCCTAGAGGACATCTGTGCTCCAATTGTCACTATGACAAATGTGATCAGAGGCAGAACACTTACCCCACCATGATTGAACGTAATCTCAACCGTGATTTTAGTTTATTTCTACGATATCGGTATCGTCGTAGATTTGAATTATTTGGGGAGGAAGAATCTGGTCTACGATTCAATTGTGGGGGTAACAAGACAATGTGGTTTCTATGTCATCGTTGTGACAACACTGCCTATTATGACTATAAACCTAGTGATTTTTTTTTGGCAGTTACCGAATGTGATTCACCATTTGAAAACACTGTATGTGATATTGCTTCAAATAGACGATTAAAACTCTTGAATTTCATAATATGAATGCAAATAGTATCATTGACTATACAAAGAAATATGACAAGAGTAAAGTTACATTATACTGTAGAAAATTTGACCCTGATTTCGCAGTCAATCAAGATCAATATATAGTGAATTCAATTGATTTACCAGCATTGGTGGTTCACAACAGTTGCCTATACACCGAAGAAGATGAAATCTAAAGTGAAGATTTAAAGACAGTGTTGTATATAAACATTTTTGTTTTATTAATAAACAAATTCACATACATTTTTAAAGCAATTTACTCGTAGGGCACCGAAATCAATATTATTAAGGTCAGAGAGGATATTTTCCACCATAAAGTCGTTCAGACGAAGATTGTCTACATAAATGTTGAGAAACTGCTTGTAAGTATAGTCAAGACATCGGAACACAAAATATAGTAGTGCATGGAAGCCACAGCTTTTAGTCGTCAGATCCTGCACTCTCTTCTGATTTTGAATAATAGCAATATAGTTGCTGATGTGTGGTGTGTAGAATGTATAGGGTAGACCAAGAGGATCAAAAAATTCAATCGTCTTCATTGTTTGAAAGATGCACAACCAATGACCCGTGTGCACAGTCGACGGACTGCTATTAACAATAATTAGGGTATTGTTGGCACTTTGAATTTTTCCAAGAAAATCTGAGAGCAGACAATAGGATTTGAATTTTGGACATTTAGGGATCCATATTAAATACATTGATTATTTGACTGGTGTTCATGGGGCCAAGTCTAGTAGAACACTGCCTTCGGGAGTGATTTCCCAATAGGTTTCATATTGATTTAGCGAGATTTCTGCAATGCTTTCTGCTAACTGGTCGGTAAATATACATTCTAAACGCACACTCTCCGTACGTGCTATACTCATATCCTGGGTGCCAGACAAATCTAATACGAAGATACCATATGTTTTAGCAAACATTTCTTCGGTTATACCATTTTCAAATAGTTGTAAATCATGATCTAGGGTTTGTATGGTCAACTCATACAATGTTCTATAAGATTTATCAAAAAATAGATTGTAGAGTGGGATGCTGTTTACTTTGCAGACAAGAGATGAAAGTCCAAATATTTCAAATTTATGTGGGCATCCAGTCCACGATCCTATTGCACTAGCGCTTTTTACAAATGCCAAGGCCAGTTTTGACGGAATTTCGCCATTGATAAAGGATGAGTCGGTGAAGGTGCGTGACCCCACGGCAATATGACGTTGATTGGTGATTGTATGAGGAACAAGTAGTTTAATTTTATTTCCACTGGTTCACAGTTTTTCCACTGCCAAAGCAACAGAACTCATAACTTGTTGTTTGCGTACATCAAGTATTGCCGAAGTAAGGGAGAGAGTAACATCAGGATTGGCAGCAAGTTCTTTTCTCAATATGAAATTGGATTGTGCAAGCGTCAATTTTATATCCACTTTAACATTGGGTGGTAGCCATTGGGGTATATTAAATATTTCATGATATATTTTTCCAACTAGATGTAATTCACTAGTTGTAGTATTTTTAAGTGCATCTGTACTATCAGTATTAGTAATATATTCATATCTATTGGAGGTGCCTCTCAATTCCTTGTATGACTTGGGTGTCATCAGCATGAATTGCATATAGCTTGTATAATTTGAGAGATTGTTGCTTGTGCTCTCCAGCGTGCCATTGATGTAGACATTGATTTGACGAAATAAATTATGTACTATACAATTTTCATAGGATATTCCATTAGCAAGAATTGGCAATGTATTATTGGATTACCAGACTCTCATTCGTAAATCTATAAATGTCGAAGACATGTCCATAAAGTAGTCTTCATTGGAATAAATTTGAAAGTGGATATTATCGGAGAGGGGTTGTTGTGGATAAAATTGTTTATAATGTCCGTGTTTTACCCTCACATCAACATTTTCTGCATTGAATAGATTCAATGAGGAGGTGATTGAAGGTTGGGAATCCTTATGTGGTAGGTAGGACATCTATGTGGTAGGAAAAGAAATCTAGTTTTGATCTAACAATTCTCTTCCTGGGGCTTCTTCTTCTACTGTTTATAGTACGTGTCGGCTTTTTCCTTCTTCTCTTTGACAGGGTGATGGGTTTCGTTTCTGACCTGAGTAGAGACTGATGAGTGATGCATTGTTTCTCAACCTTTTTAAACCTTTTCCATTTTGTTTTAATCTCTCGCCAAGGGTTCACGCACTGGACCTAAGATTTTCCTAAGCCCTTTTTTTAAAATCCTTGCCAGAGCCCCAATCGTATAGAGTAGAGGATGCAAAATCGGTCGCAGCAGGTACAATATATTTTCTATCCAGAGGTAGTGCAGAGAGAAAGAACTTAGCAAACCAACTGCCAAGACCATAGCGAGACATTAACAAGCGACATTTGTAATAGTCCATCTCATTACCCTGCTTTCTTGGGCAAAGAGTATTAACATTGCAGTCAATATCAGGACGAATGAATACCACTTTTCTTTTTGATATCTTGCTGCTGTTTTTGAAGGATGGGTCGAAAATGGCATGTAATCACAGCCAAACCTTTTGATATTGCCAGGGGATCCCCTAACTCAGTACTTAGTGTTAACTGACAGAGTTCCAAATAGGAAGTGTTTACGGGAATATACTGAAGATGCTTTATATTGTAGTGATGAATATGTTCTTGATTGGTTTTTCGTTCAAGAACTCGTAGGAGGGAGCATTGCCATTGCCAACCCGGGATGTTTCCACGAATGAAGCGTAGAGAAATATAAAAGTGTCGGTGGAGAAGGCAGGCGGGTAGTCAGCAAAATGAAATTAGTGTTTCCGGCACTTTTACCGTTGATTATATTGAGCTTAAAGCCAAGAACATCTTTTAGATTATCATTGATAATAACCATTTCATTGGCAATGAGTGAACTAATGTAGATCTTACCCTCCTCCTTTGAACAATTGAAATGAAAAGCTTCTTTTCTATGAGCAGAAATTCTTTCATTGATAGAACGACATTAATCATTCACACAGGTGAGTTCTTCATAGGGTAATTCAATATATGGATAATTCATCCAATTGATCTTTTGAATTTGTTCATGATCACCTGAGGATGGTGGCGGGCAATCATAGGGTCTAATTTTTATTTCATATTTACGATCTTTTCTCAGGATGTCATGTGTATTTTTGAAAATACAGTCGACAAGAGCCACTTCATATGCACCGTCGAATTTGATGGTGGGGGACAGTTTCGTCCAAAAATCCCTTGTTCTATTCAAGTCATTGTAGAGAGGATCAGAAACATTGGACATGAAAGTCAAATAGAAATCATTGGGCATTGTCAATATCTTCAACACTGACCCAAGAATCAAAATCTGAGTTGTATCCTAGCCAGCGAACAAGCAACTGTCTCTTGCCCCTACAAGTACGACTCTTTAATATCTTTTCAATTTGATAGATTTCACTAGTGTTTCTAACTTTTTGTAGTTCATATTCATAAGAACCGCCGAGAATCTCATCATCTTTGGTGTATCGAAGTAGATGTTTCTTGCGTTCGGTGCCTCGTATTTTGAACACTTTAATAAGTTTAGTGCTCCATAAAAAATTCCCCTTTTCGAAATTATTGGTGGTTCTTTTTATTTGAAAAGTATCGGCAATAATCAATTTCTTGTTTTTCTTCTTCTTCTCATTGCCATTGGAATATTGCTTTAGAAAAGCATCAAATGTATTTTCACTACAATGAACGTCCCGAGGGCTTGAGTTGGACAATGATTGATGGGGTCGATGGTTATATATTTGCATGATCTTATCTAAATCATGAATAAAAGCAGGTGTATTTTTCAGTGTACAATATCTTGAAATTAATAGACGAATCTTTCTTCTCAATCGTTCAGCCAATGCAGCCTTTATCGGGCTGTGACTATGATAAAGTGTTGTATTATATTTCAATAGAACCTTTTGCACATGAGGATAACAAATTCGCTACCGCGATCTGATTGAAATTTTCTATAGCAATCCTGCTCAAGAATACTTTCTAAAGCATGAGCAACTTCAACACCTCTCTTTGATTGCAATAGAATGGCATAGGCATAGCGACTAAAGACACTGATTGCCACTAGAATATATTTGTAGGGTGCATTGTGACGCCGTTGAATCGTGTCTAAAGTTAAAAGATCAGTTTGCATTATAGGCAGAGGGAAGAAGGCTTTAGTTTGTTGATATTGTTTACCACGAAGCCTGCGATTCCGATGCAGTGTGTAACTCGGTTCATTTTCTAGATACTCTTTTGCTTTTTTTAATGTGCTGCCGCCATCTATGTTACAGGCAACTTTAGAAAGCGTTTTGGGGGAACCTAGACTTCCCGCTTCACCAATATTTTCATAGACATGCTTTAGAACTTCAACCATTTTGAACGCAAACACGTAGTGTAATGTTTTCTCCCCTTTTGCACACTGGAGGGTGAATCAATCCGTCTGCGCTTTTGGCTAGCCACAGGTGTTATAAAATCATTGCTGATGCTGCTAGTATTTTCCAATATTGAATCTTCTTTTTTTTAAATGGTGGTGGTGTTGGTGTTGTTGGAGGACTATATTCTCCTAATTTCTTTAGAATTTGCTTCTTGCCAATAAGACTTTTGGGGAGGTTTGATGTACTTAGAAAGGTAAATAGATTTTACCAAATGATAAAAATCCTTTAAGATTCGTCACCAAATCGCAAATTAAATCAACGAGATTTTAACTTTTTCCCTGAATCATAATTCGTATCCCTGCGCTATCAACTTGAACTTCATCACCACCAGTTTCCAACATGAGATATGATGAATCTCTTTTACTATGCTCGTTATAGTCCACTTGCAATAGGCTTTCTATGGACGTCACTATAGATTCCCAGATTTCCTCCTTTGACAGCAGTGCTGCTGAACCTTGAGGAGATGTTTCTTTCTTGGGAGGGTCGGTGACGGTGGCGGCGCGTCTCTTAAGATAAGGTCTATCTATGTCAACACGTCGCAATGCCTCTTGAAGTAAAACTAGCTTTTTGTCATCGGCAATATTTTCATCATTAATGAATTTGCTTAGATTGTCTTCAAAATGTTGCACGGGCAAGAGGACAAGTTCAAATGGCGTCAATTTATAGGGTTTAGCCATCTTCTAGAGAAAACTGTTTACAAGTCCTGCAATTATTGACAGTTAAAGTGTAAAAAACTACCGCCCGCTTGAAGGAGACGTTTTCTTTTCAAAATTTTTCCCTTGTTTTTGCAAGCCAAGGCGCGTACAGTGGAACGATGTTGCTTTGTCTGTTATCTAACACCTTTTGGCAAGTGTACATTGCCATCAGTTAAATTTGAACAAAGTTCAGATATTAGATTAATGAAATCATTGTCAACACCATGTTTAAGTATAGCCTTCCTGAGTGGAGGCTTTGAAGTGCCTAAAACGGAAAATAAATGCCGTTTTTCGTTCTGTTTCTTCAGTGTTAGAATGGCAACTAATAGCTTTTTATACTGTTCACTGTAAAATATGAAGTAATTTCTTTGTCGATAATATCTGTGACTGCACGTAGGTCCTCGGGTGTGCTCTGATTAAGATAAAGCAATATGCACCCGTAAGGCTTATTTGTCGCCTGAGTGTATGCTGACAGCAGAAATTTGGGAGCGCTGGGGTATATTTGCTTATTGAGAGCTATTAGCGAGCTAGAATCACGAACAACTCGGTAGACAATATAGATGGTACAATTCAAAGCAAGGGTTCTCATACATTCACTCTGATGTAACAGATTGTGTAGAACTAGGGTCATGGAAATGTGTTCATGATGAGAGCGAACGGTAAACAGCTGTAGCATTTCCTGTGAGAACTGTTCAATGGATTCAGCCAAATCATCAATAGTCAGCCACGAGTTTGGTTCAATACTATTGAAAACATCAAGTCTCCGCATGAAATGTATTGGTATAGATGTGGCAACAGCTTTTATTTTATCGTATGACTCCTGCCAAATACTATAGCAATAGTAAATTTTCTTTGGTTTTTCCAAAAACATTTTATTACAATTTTGAATTATTTTAACTAAAAGTGTCATTTTCCCAGACATTGATGGACCACACAGAAACGACCTGAATGGTGTTTTAAATTGATATATAATGCTGCTCTTGACAACAGTCAGACTACAACTAAGTGTAAACCATACTTGTCCTATGAATAAGTAGTAATTTTTCCTTTGATCTATCTAGTACAAGAACAACAAAAACAATATTTCATTCATTTATTCGACATAAGAACACTTGTTCAAACAAGAACAACATTTATTATCATAAAAACACTTCTTTTTGTTCAACGAGAACAACACTATATGTACAAGAATAACACTTATTGCCATAAAAAAAAACTTTTTGTCCAGCAAGAACACTATTTGTCCAGCAAGAACACTAATTGTACACACACATTTTTTTTTACAACATCACTATTTGTACAACACTTAAAAAAAACACGAACACGAACATGAACATGAATAGCATAGTTGAACACTATGAATTTAAAAGATACCCCTCCACCCCCTCCGGGCCAAAGGCCGGCCGCGGGCGGGACCCCCCCCCCCCTCCCCCCAGGAGCCGCGGGCCGAAGACCGGCAACGGGCGGGACCCCCCAACCCCCCGGGGTCACTGAGGAATAACTGTATACAATAGTCGCCGTCACTGCTGCTGCAGGTTAGGTTGGAGCATTTAATTTATCAGGTGAGGTTAGGTTTGGGTTAGGGTTGGGTTAATTTATAAGATTAGGTTTGGGTTAGGGTTGTGTTAATTTATCAGGTGAGGTTTGGGTTAGGGATAGGTTAATTTATCAGATTAGGTTTGAGTTAGGTTAATTTATCCAGACCAAGTTGATTGCGATAGTCTACACATTCAACCCGGTCTGAATTACAATAGTGGCAATGGGGGAGTACATTTACATCATTCTCGACCACAAAGACTTTGTCGGATATACATGACATTGCATTCTTTTTCACTCTAACAGTATAATTTTTATACTGTAGAGAGCAAATTGCAAGCACTTTTGCTCTTGGCACTAGGCTACTCTCTACACCGTCTCTGTAGACACTCCTGTTGAAATTGTTCGTTACAAAATGTGTAGGCACCCCTTTACACGCCTGCTTTACATCCCTGTTATGAGTTTCAACGCAATAAACTTTAGGACCCGGGAACACCCCCCTGGATATCAAATCACTCCCCGTCTCTGATTTTAACATTAGTAGTTGGTTGGGGGCTTGACGTTTCACCAACTTGGGGTAGAGGGACGGATTCCAGTTGGTGAAATCCACCTGCGAGCTGATGTGTTCCCCTTTTTCTAAGTCTCCCAATAAATCCTCGGTTTTTACTTTTAACAGCAGAGAATCTGTATCCTTACAGTAAACTTGAACCTCCCCCTCCCGTGGCCATTGCACCTTGCACACATTGTAAAAAAATGACAGCATGAGCCTTTTGCAAATTTCAAGTACTGAACTACCTCCTGCTTTATTCTTGTTCAGTACCACATTTGTCTTTTTCCTGTTTAGAAGAACCATGCCAGCCTCTATGCTCGTGAACGTTGTAAAATTGGGGTCGGCAATAATCCGTGCACACTCTTGAGGGTCAGTCACAACGTCAAAACGAGATCTGTTCCGTACGCTTTCACACATTTTGCCAAACGCTGAATTTAGAATGAGTTTGTACATTTCCTTCTCTACTTTACTGTTTGCCAAAGAGCGTTTATCAACAAAAGTGTCAATAAACGTCTTTAAATAAGGTTTTTGATTGAATTGCAGGACCCTATGCATTTTGGTGATCTTGAAACCATTGTTCACCATCCAGTGCAAAATCACATGGTGAACAACGATATTCTCTTCAGGGTCGAGATCCGCAATCAGTTTCTTCTTAAAAGGGGTCCAGTGCATCCTCACATCCTCAACCAATGATCAAGTGCAGGGATTTAGTGTGCCCTAGGTCACTGGTCAATAGATAGAGGGGAAAACAAAATCTGAGGTAAAATAGAGAAGCGCTAATGGAATATGACGATCAAATTTCATTGAGAAATCATTGCGACCCATTGTTCTCAACGGTGTTTATGCCTGGGAACTAGCAAGGAATCTCAAGTCGTTTATACTTTCCAGATGGCAAAAAGTAGTGAGTCATTGCAAAGGAGTACAATGAGTTCATGTCCAAGAAAACTGCATTTGACTTTACACCTGTGTCTTGTCCGCTTGGATCTGTTGTCAAAACGCGATCTTCATGAAAAACATACCCACCCCTCATTGACCTTTCTACAAAAAGGTATTGATCTACATAAGTTATCAAGCCTATTTCTTCCCTTCTAATTTTTAAAATCAAGTCCATCACCCAATGTGGTGTGGAAAAATAATACCCTATATCTGGTCCAAAATCTGAATAGATTTGATCTGTGTTCTTGCAGACAATATCTAACAGAGTTGAAACGACACTGGCCAAGTACAGTCTACAATAATCCCACCCATTTTTACAATTACCCTTAGCCCACACCTTCTTGGCAAATTCATATTCCTCGCCTGTGCATTCACTGTTGGTGAGTGAATTAAAGAAAGCTTCAATTGGTGGTAGTTTCTCCTCGCTTAAGCGAGCGCCAGAACAGTAATAGTCGTATGCATATACACCTTTACAGGTCAGTAGGTCATACATTTCACTGTCTGGAAAGTGCTGTTTAAGTAAAGGAAAACTATCAAAATTTTCACTTTTCTGCACTTGAATCAATTGACTCTCAATGCCTTGGGGAAAAAACTAAAAGAATAAAAAAACCTGATTTTATTCGGGCACGTATGCCCGTTATTCACTACCTGCCATTTCAACTCGAGAAGCACTAGCTTCTCTGCTGATTTGGGGATGATGTTATAGGTAAATTAATTATTTACCCATGGACTATCTACTCCCCCTCCCTCCCTGTGCATACGTGCCAATGCCAGTAAAATAAATTTTGAATCATAATTTGAATTATGAATAAAAACTGGAATAAAAAAATGCTGGCTAACGCTTATGCTGCATAATTGATGCGCTACCCCTCTAAAATTACTACCCCCTGATGATATTTCCTGCCACAAGTGATTATGATCTCTGACTTTCCCCTTCCCCCCTCTTTTCCTTCTAGTCTCTTTCCCCTTAGCCCCCTCTTCAAACTCCCTCTTACAAACTCAGAATATTTTTTGATTTTTAATCGCGAGACGATCCTCTGCAGAAAATAACATAGGATAATGTGTATTTCTCAAACGAGAAATAACTCCATTAGCGGTGACAATCAGTAGTCTGTAGCCTTGGGATAAAAATTAATGTTTCTATTTTTACCATTTAGAAAAAAATTTAAATGTTCCAGTCTATAGGCTTTAAAATAGATAAAAAAAAGCTCGTAAACACACACCTTATAGGCCTAAAATTTGCGATCAAAGGTAAAAATTCTATTCAATTTGCGCATAATATAGCTATGTATCTTTTTCTTAAACTCGCACCCCTTACTCTTCACGCGAAGAAACAGTTTGTTTTCACCGTACAACGAAGCTTTTAGAAGCAATACATTGTCCCTTCCCCGCCTCCCCCCTTTTACATAATGTCCTAAAAATATTTGTTAGGCATTAATTTTGGAAATAACTCGTGTCCCTCTTACATAGAACATAGAATTTCGCAAAGCCTGTAGCCTTACGAAGCCTAGTCAAGAGCAGTCTCTTTCTGCGTGAAACTGTTTTTAATTTAACGGGAAAAAGTATCATTTTTTCAGTGAAACCACTGTAATGCTAATCCTTGTATATTTAAAAAAGCCGGTTGTACACTTGACAGGATGCAATAATTAAGGTTTTAAATCTTTGCGGGAAATCTGTAAGTCAAGCCGTATCGGGTTAATAACTAAGGGATTGACAGAAAAGTTAACTGTCACTTTTATGTAAGATACAGAATTTATCAAAAACAGGATTAAAGTCGTAAACAGGGGGGAAGGGTGATGGTTCACATGGTAAAAAAGAGTGTATTTTACGCTTTCTATCGAGTATAAACATCATATAGCGGAGTTTTTATTGTGGGGGGGTATACCCTGAATTTGAACTTACTGGAGTGGGACTATGTAAAATTATTTTATTTGGAAATAAACCAAGAAAATTTACTAAATAGAACTCACATTATAAATCGATGTAGCCAAAGTTTCCAACTCATCAATAATCATTGCTTTATCCATGGTGTCTTAAAACTTTATGAAAGTTTAACCACAGCGCCTGTCCGTTATATATAAAATCTCAATGGGTAATTGTGATGTAATGGGAAACCTTACGTAACTTCCCTGTTTGGCTTAGAAAGAGACATGTGATCCTGTTCCCATTAGACTTGATCAATGCATTCCCCACCGATTATGTAATCAATTTCTCGGAAATCCACTTCCCCCTCGAGTCGATCAATACATCTCTTCCCCTTAGTGCGCATGCGCAAACTTCACTTCGGAGTCATTACACCTATAAACAACAAATAAATCGACCTTGAAAAAGGGGGCATTGACCCCATTAGACTCGATCAATAATCCTTGAATAAATTATGTAAGCTTGGCGTTAGACTAAATTGTAGATGACAGCACGGTGTGCGCCTCGGAGTCGAATGGGCTTCCCTACTCCTACTTCAGACATCGATACAAATGAATGGGAAGGAAACTACAAATGCAGGTCTCCCTATCCACTATCTCAATAGTTATATCTATTATACCACCTGGATTATTACTTTTTCTCTACTAAATCTGTCTAAGTTTTCTTAGTTAGTATTTCATTAGTTTGAATATTTCACCCATATACAATGCTAATTATTTTTCTTGCTATTGTTGCTTCATTTATTTCTAATCCGCCTCTTCTTTGCCTTCCTTGTAGCAAAGACAGCTTCAATCTTGGCTTTCACTGATATATTAGTAAGCACTTTTGTTCTCTCCTCCTTTCTTCCTTGAAGCATTTTTTTTCTTGGTGGGGCTGGCATATGGTTATACTTGTTCAGGTGTGACTATCCTACTTCACAGTGACTGCAAAATCACAGGGATTACTGATAACATTAGATGAGAGGATTGCAGTGGGGTTGGATGGGGTTGGAGTTAGAACCTCTGATGAGCTTGGCAATTTGCCACCAGCTTCATGGGCAAAAAACATTTGGTTGGTCTGTATTTAAGAGCACAGATAATCATTATCAAAACAGTCTGGATTGAACGGGGATATACCCTCCATCCAAATACCTTCTGGACGTTCGATGGTATGAAAGCCAAGGGGAAAGATTTTCCTACCAACCCAGCTGTGATGCAAATGATTACAGTTCTTCTCGATGGTGAAGAACTCGACTCACGAAGTTTCTAACTCGTGAATAGGCCCAAATCTGATGTAAATTAAAGCTGGCATTTGAGAAAGATCGATATAAACAAAATGTTTGAAGTCAACAATGATCAAACCAGCGGCCACTTGCTATTTTTTGCCCCCGCTGCCGCCAACTTTCCCTTATTGGCATGGCGTCGGGGTCTAGTTAATCTCAATAGAAATCTCAAAACAAAAATATAAGGCAGGGTCATTCAGCCGGAAAGGAGAGGGGGCGGGGTTGAAGCCCCTCTTGCCCCCCTTATGGGCGCCCATGACAGAAATTATTCCGTATATGAAAGGGGCTGTCCCCTCCATGACATCCCGCTTTTTACGATAAAGTTTTTATTGTTTTAAAAAGTAGAGTTGTGAGAAACAGTCAAACTTTATCGTAAAGAGCGGGGCTTTGAGTAGGGGACAGCCTCTTTCATATATGGAATAATTTCTATTTGTCTCAAGTCTTAATGTCATTCCTTACTTTCAGTTAAAAAAAACTTTTTTTTATATCACAGAGAAACTACAGAAAAATAGTCACAACGCATTTAAAAACAAATTGAAATAAGAATCTACCTTTAACATAGATTGTGTTCTACGCCGTTGTGTCGACAGATTAACCAGGTATATGAATTTTCTTGAAAATTATACCATTACTTACTTTGGTTACATACTGACATCATTTTATATCCTGCTCGGGCATAATCTTTCCTCAAGTACCACGAAAGAGCGTTGAAATGTGGAAACTGCCAGGCAAAGCTTATAGCAAACAAGAGAATGCCATCTAAGCTGACTTTGTTTGTCAAGGCAGTGAATCCCATCAGAGTTGGAAGGGCCCCAACTAAAAGAGAACCATGAGAAAAGTAATATTCTTTTAAATAGTGATGTACCTTGACTCTTTTTTAGATTAATTTAAAAAACCAAAGATAATTTCTTAAACCACATTGGCCTGACATCACATAAAGAAAGAAAAACGAGCAAAAATGGGGGTTTTTGTAGGCCAAATGAAAGTACTGAAAAATAAAACAACAAAGCGAATATTTCGAGAGGACAAACGCCTCTTCTTCATTTTTTTTTTTTTTTTTTTTTTTTTTTTTTTTTTAATGTCCTATTGACTTGGGTAAAATACGGTTTATTTTACAATTATGAAGAAAATACTGTTGATTAATCTAATTAGGTTTTTTTTCTCACAAGATATATGAATGTAGTAACAACATTGGTAGAATGCTCCCCATAAGCATGATGAAGATAATTTCTTAAACCACATTGGCCTGACATCGCATAAAAAAAAAAAAAAAAAAAATTTAATGTCGCATTGACTTATTGACTTGGTGAAAATGCGGTTTGCTTTACAAGTATGAAGAAAATACTGTAACAACATTGGTAGAATGCTCCCCATAAGCATGACGAAGATAGTTTCTTAAACCACATTGGCCTGACATCACATAAAGAAAGAAAATTTTTTTAATGTCGCATTGACAAAAAGAGCGAAGTTGAAACTTAAAACGGACAAAAATTATTATTTCACAGCCTATCTAATATATATCCATAAAACTTGTATAAATAAACCAACTAATTATGTTTCCCTATGCTTTTAGGATTATACAAAACTAGCACTTTACTCAAAACACAAAAGTCAAGTATAAAAAACTGGATTATTGATTTAAGAATCAAAAGTGAGTATGTAACCTGACAACACTAAACAAATCTATAAAGCTTTTCATAGTCTTACACCAGTTGTGACATTAGTAACTTTCAGAATACCATTAGAATTATCTTAAAAACATGATCGTAAAACTAAATATTTTTTAATAACCGCGAAGTAATTGAACAGCATACAGAAATATTGAATTGATTTATCAAGCAGCATTTTGCTCTCACCAGCTATAACACCAATAGAGGGTAATATACAGTCTTAAGTTGTAAGAAATATGCTTTAGTATCACTTGAAATGAAGATCAAATAAGACATAATATGAACTTTGCATATTCGATTATTTCTCTATACAAGAGTGAATTTCAAGCTATGATACAAATTCTAAAGCTAGTCTATAGTCCTAATACTATCAAGGTGACTTTATTTCGAACTTAGGTACAAGCTGATCATGACATGTCCTTTTCAGAATCAAAACAAAAGCCGGTCATTCAACGGGACCACTGTGCAGAAGTGATACCAAATTAAACGTAAAAAAATAAAGCAACAATCTTAAAATGGATAGTTGCTTTGTCTTAAAATTGATTGATCTTAAAAGAAACGGATAATATCTCGATCCTATAAAAGGTGTCCTTAATTGGCCTGCTTTTACTTTACCTAAACCCCTATATTATTTTGTGTTTTCAGTAAAGCGCTAGTTTTGTATAATCCTAAAAGCATAGGGAAACATAATTAGTTGGTTTAATTATACTAGTTTTATTAAAATGTATTAAGTTGGCTGTGAAGTAATAATTTCTGTCCGTTTTAAGTTTCAACTTCGCTCTTTAGTTCTCTCAGAAAAACTTCGTTTTTAAAATTAATCTTTGTTCGTTTTTGATTAAAATTTAATGTAGAAACAACACTGCCATAATCTTTTTATTTATACTGAATAATGTATACTCGTTTCAAGTTTTAATGTCATTTCTTATTTTCAGTTGAATACTTATTTTTAATATAATTTCTAATTATCACAGATCTAGGGGATATAAGACACCTCTTGAAAATGCTGCAAACTTTGACAGCTTGACAGCAAACCTTGACAGCTAAGAAAAACTTTCATTCTATAACATAAAGTTCATTATCCACACTTCACAAAACAGCACATGGTTTTCAGGAACGTTTGTTTTTTGATGAGTAAAAAGCTGTTTTTACTCGGCCGACTACACCTGAAAAAGCCACAATGAAGACAGGGCTTTATAAATCACCTACTGACCAGGGGGAGATTCAGGATTTTCTTTGGGGGGGGGGCACAAAATAGGTTGATCCGCAAAAAAAATTAGGGGGGGCGCAAAATAGGTTGATCCGACAAACTTGCGTTATGAGCAAGTTTAATTAACGTAAACTTGAGTTAATTAAGTAAATTACACTACTTTAGACTACGCTAAGGGGGGGGGGCAAGCGTCCCACTCGCCTCCCTGGATCCGCTACAGCTAAAAGGCTACTGTAACAAAAGAAAGCTGTTTAAGCGCTCATTTAAAACCTTATATTTATACTTAATCGCTTTTTATAAATTTGACTTGGTAGCACATTCCCACAAAGTGCACTTTCGGTTGTTTCCACAACTTTTTTAAATGAAACAAGTGCCTTTTCCATTGAAATGGCCACAAAGATATGATTTCAAAACCTAGACAAGAGCAAAAATTAAAGGGACAAGGACGTCCCTTCCCCTCAATTACTGCCGTTAGAACTAGCACACAGGCTTCATCACAGAGTGAAGTTTAAAGGTTCAATTCAAAACTGTTGATCAATCAAGCTTAATTTTTAGTAGATGTTTAGTTGGAAAGTTTTTAGTTTTAGTTAATTAGTTTTCACAATAATCTTTTACTTTTAATATGACTAGGCGATTTATGAAACTAAGTAAAAGGGTCTGGAGGGGGAGTATATGTGAGCGGATTTTATAAACCTCCAGTTAAGGGCTTTGGAACGTAATTATTGCAATGGTACCGTTTTATGCTTCCAAACTCTTCCACTTCAGAAGCGGTACCAAAAGTACCGTTTTCAGTGCTATATGGCACTTTTGGATGGTAAAATTGATAAAAAGCACGTAGATATGAGTAATACGTTTAAAATCTGTTTTCCCGGGATATGTCTTAAGAAATGAGTTCATCACGCTTGAAAAAATAGTGAATTATCTGAAAAGTAATCGTAAGAAGAGATAAACCATGATTGAAAAAAAAAATCTAAGCTGGAATCGAACGCATGATAATCTAACTTGAAGTTCAGCGCTGTACTGACAGAACCACGCCTTTAATAATATGATTTAATATATTGGTGTTTGTAGGACTTTAATTATGTAGCTTATTAAGGGAGACTGGACGAGGAAGTTACAGGAGGTGTTCGTGCAAACCTCCAGTTAAGGGTTTTGAACCATAATTATTACAATAATAACGTTTTATGCTTCCAAGATTTTCCACTTAAGAAGTGGCACCAAAGATATTGTTTTCAGTGCTATATCACACTTACGAATGGTAGAATTGGTAAAACGCACGTAGATATGAGCCAAAGTTTTCAAATGAGCCATTAAACATCACTCTAAAAAGTTCTAGTAGCCCACTCGCCCTAGCTTTTCCACTTGAGACATGGCACCAAAAGTGTCGTTTTTAGTGCTATTTGAAACTTGCAGATGGTGGTATTTATAGGAAGAACGTAAGTATGTGCAAATTATGTTTTATTTGAGCTATCAAAAATACATCTAAGATGTTCTGGTAGCCCGCTAGCCCCACCCCTCGAGAAATGACATAAAAGTGCCTTTTTTTTGCCATATGACACTTGCATACGGCGAAATCTATATAAGCTACGTACATATGAGAAATAGCTTTTGAATGAGCTCTTAAGAATCTCTCTATGATGTTCTAGTAACACAATTGGCCTGGAATAAAGAAGAAAACACGACCGTTTTAACATTTTTTAACTTTTAGTTACTATGCGCTGTGGTTCGCTCTTTACTAGGTTGCAGCTAATTCTTCAATTATGACAAAGAGTTCACTTGCAAATTCTCCTCGGAAACTAGCTAACATTAAAATCTGTGAAATCCAATAGACGGTAGAATTTTTAAAAACCTAGTAGATATAAGCAATAGCTTATAATTGAGCCTTAAACATCTATCTACGACGGTGTGGTAGCCTGCTAATGTTTCAGTAGCTGACTGATGAGCAGACGATTTATGAAATTTACTAAGGGGGCTGGGAGGAATAGACGGGAGGGGTTCTTGTGAACCTCCAGTTAAGGGTTCTGGAACATAACTATTACAATGATACCTGTTTTGTACTTCAGAGCTTTTCCACTTAAGAAGGGGCACCATAAGCTTTGTTTCTGTGCTATATCGCTCTTACGAATGTAAAATTGAAAAGAAAACACGTATATAAGAGCAATAACTTTCAAATGAGTCATTAAACATCACAAAGGTTTTCGACTATGTTGATTCCAATGGTACACTTTTCATTTTGATCTAACGCCATTTTCAAGGGGTTTGAGACTTTTTTCGAAATCACCATAAATTTGTTTTCGCGATAAACTTTTACTTTGAAGACGAACCGAAATAATAGTTAACATTCCTGATTCAGTGTCAAATGGAAATTTTTTTAATTTGCAGTTTTTTTAAAAACGCGTTTTTTAACTTTTGGTTACTAAGAGCAGTTACAAATTTAATTCCCTTTCGAATGAGTTATTAAACATCTCTCTATGATGCTAGAAAAAAAAAAAAAAAAAAGGGAGACAGATCAGTGCTAACCATGCAAAAAAGTCATTTTCCCTGGTGTTTCAGGTGGGGGACTGTAATTATCCTACAAAAGGTTTTGGACCATGCTGATTCCAACGGTGCACTTTTATTTTTCTATTTGACGCCATTTTCAAGGAGTTTCAGGTTCTTTTTCGAAATCACCATAAATTTCTTTTCGCAATAAATTTTTAATTCTAAGATTAACCTTCTATAATCATTTGAGTAAGATGGATTATGCACCACTGTTAGGTAAACCGTATGACTGCCAGCCCTGGTGTCCATTGGTTAACTTTGACATCCCCCCAGATGTTACCTTTGCAATTTGCCGTGATTCAATAATTACAATCATTCCCGGTCAAGTCTACCAATTTTAAATAGATATCGGTCAAAACAAGTTTTATACTATTAAACGTGGATTGAATACTTAAGTGTTTTTTCGAGAGCTTAATATGTCCCCCTTTTTATACGCTACACATGGCAAATAATAAAACCCTTCAAGGTTATATTATGCTACCCAAGTTCGCTCCCCCAAAAACAGTGCGTGAATATATGTCAGAGACTCATTTCAGGTTTATTTTTAGTGTATCTCTCAGCGGGGAGGCACAGATCTTAAGGTCCCATTGTATGTGTGCCTTAAAGCTACCATTCTTGATTCAGTGTCAGATGGCAAGACAGTTTTTTTGAAAACACGTTTTTCAACTTTTGATTACTATGGGCTGTGGTTCGCTCTTTACTAGGTTGTAGCTGCCGTTGCAACCATGATTATATTTTCGAATTGAAAATCGTTTTAGATCTGCGTTGTTACGTAAAAAACTGATATATAAATTGTTACAAATAAGAACAAGATAGGATATTGCAATGTTCCTTTGAGAAGCTAAATCTTCCTTGAAAAGGCATGTCTCTTGGAATTATCTCTTGTTCTATGTGCATGTGTCAGTCCCATTGCTCTGTTTTACATCTGGCTGACTACAAAAACGCATATTTATACAAAACCATGATTATATTTTCGAATTGAAAATCGTTTTAGATCTGCGTTGTTACGTAAAAAACTGATATTTAAATTGTTACAAATAAGAACAAGATAGGATATTGCAATGTTCCTTTGAGAAGCTAAATCTTCCTTGAAAAGGCATGTCTCTTGGAATTATCTCTTGTTCTATGTGCATGTGTCAGTCCCATTGCTCTGTTTTACATCTGGCTGACTACAAAAACGCATATTTTAGCGTTATTTTATCTTAGAATTTGCGCTAGTCTAGCGCAAATTTATCGCTATTTTGTCTTAGCAGTTTCGACAGAAGTTGTAAGGAAAAACGTATATAGACAAAACCTTATTTCGGAAGATCCCCTGTTTTTGTGATAAGTTTGATTGAGAAGTTGATTAAAAGCTGAAAACAAATTTTAAGAAGTCTAATTTTGTGTTGTTTGCTCATTCTAAAATGTATTACCCTTGGGCTCCAGCTCTCCCTGGCGCCCTGAATTTGATAGAATTTTCCTTCATTGCTTCATAAGTTTAGATTCCGATCCACAAATGATTATGGCACATACATCAAAGGGCATTGCTCAACTGTGGTGAAAACTGTCACGGTCAACACAATTCTATGTTGAATCTCAGTTTTACGGCTACCTTGATCTTTGATCAACCAGCTTAGAAACTTGATATCATAATTTCATAATACAATTATTATTACGTGTATTACCACTTTATATCGTAATACATGTATTATTGAAAATTATGGTGCTACCGACATTATTTTGAGTTGCTCAGTGCTAATTTAACAAGATATGCCATTGTGTCTCTAGGCCCAAACCATAATATTATCCGTGTGTTTTTGTCAGTGATTAAGGTTTAAGTTATCTTTGTTTCTGTGTATTTGATTTTTCTTTCTTTTTAGTGTAATTTACTCCGCTTGTTTTTCATAAAAGTGGGTTATAAACAAATTATTATTATTATAAGTTGAAATATGGGTATTTTATTATTAATATAGTGCATTTCACAAAGTATGTTTAAGTACTATCATGGTTGCAGTGACAGCTGCAACCTAGTAAAGAGCAAACTACTGCCTCTAATAACCAAATGTTTAAATACCCACTTAAAGAAAAACAGTCTAACGAGAAAAAAAATTCATGTTTATAGCTGATTCAGGAAGAAAGCTATTATTTAGATTGATCTTTTAATAGTACAATGGTATTGCGGAATACATTTGCAGGAATTTTAAAACAGAGCCTGAAAAAAAAATAAAATAAGCCCATTGGAATCTCTATTTTCGAAAACCTTATAAAGAAATTTACAGTCCGCCAACTCAAACAACAAGGAAAGTCACTATTTTGCATGCAAAGCATTATTATGTCCGCTTCTTTTTTGTTCTGTTTCCCTCTAATAGTGTACTGGAATATCATCAAGAACTGTTTAAGGGCTTATTTGAAACCTAATTTTAGTCTTTACGTATTTTTCTAAATTTTGTTTTTTAACACCATCACAAAGTGCCAGAGGGTACCAAAAAATGGCACTTTGGGGGCCATATCTGAATGAAAAGGATAGGAAATATGAGCAAGGCAACATGAATAATCTCTATTACCAGAAACTCTGAGCCAGAGATTTACCGTTCTCCCCCTCTCGATATGTATAATTCCCCCCTCCAAATAAGTTTTTAAAAACCGTCGGCTGACCATCAGAACTTGGCTAGTTCTAATGGCTAAGCTATTTCTAGGCTTGTGGTGTTAATTTGTGAAAATTTAGATTGGGAAACTAAAAGAGGGCAAATTTGGTGTTTTTTTTTCAATAAAAATACAAAAAAGGGACATTTTTCAACATAATGCTCAAAAAAAGAATATTTTTCAAAATTTTGGTAAAAACAGAAACATCCAAAAGGCAGAGCCCTCTCTCCCCCAGACATACCCCTTCATTATCTTCAGCAGCTTACCAGGTGACTGTGACTTCACGTAAAGATATTTGAAGGCTTAATTCAAAGCTCTTGATCATATCAACATAAGTTTTGTAGTTGAGAAGGAAAAAGCTGTAGTTGTAGGTAGTAATGCCATAATGCCTTAAAGGAGGCCCATAACAACCACTCTTTTCTTCTTCACCATTAATGACGAAGATATTTAACGGTGATCCCTTCAAGACGCAAAACTTCAAGACGCAGGTGCGTACTAATTGATAGGACTTGTTAGAGTCTGTTAGTCAAGCGGGGAAGTCCCGGTAAAAAAAAGATGATCGTGGTCCATTACTTACAGACGAAGATGACATAATCTTACGTGACTTGTTTTGGTTCCAGTGAACCTTTATAATCCGGAAAAACTGGTTTTGAAGGTCAACGACACGTAACATGTTATATCTTAGGGTTCAATCACGTCTGTATTGTTTCTTCGAAACCTTCTTCAAGACATTTTCAAGACGTTTCAAGACATTTCAAGACATTTTTAAGACATTTTTCTTCAAGACGTTTCAACACATTTCAAGACATTTCAAGACATTTCTCTTCAAGACATTTTTCAAGATGTTTCAAGGGATTTCAAGACATTTTTAAGACATATTTCTTCAAGACTTTTCAAGACATTACAAGATGTTTTTAAGACATTTTCCTAAGACATTTTCAAGAAGTTTCAGTGCAATTCACGACATTTCAAGACGTTTTTAAGAAAGTTTTCTTCAAGAAAACTTTTTCAACATGTTTCAAGACCTTTCAAGACATTTTTAAAGGCATTTTCTTCAAGACATTTTTCAAGACGTTTCAAAACATTTCAAGACATTTTTAAGACATTTTTCTTCTAAACATTTTTCAAAACGTTTCAAGACATTTTAAGACGTTTTTAAAGACATTTTTCTTCAAGATGTTTTCAAGACGTTTAAAGACATTTCGAGACGTTTTTAAGACATTTTCTTTAAGACGTTTTTAACACGGTTCAAGAAATTTCAATACGTTTTCTAAGACATTTTCGACAATATTTCTTTGGTTCTTACCTAATAGGGAATGTTTACCTGTGTTAAGGAAGACGCATTCTCACGTGACATGTTTCTTCAGGGCCCATAGGAAATCCCAGCTTGTAACTGGAAAGAACAAACATGTGGGGTGTTAAGTAATGACGATGCACTCACGGGTCTTACGTAATACTTTAAGAGATTTTTTCTTCAGGAGTTCGTTTTCTTTCTTCTTCAAAATTTTGTTTTCTTTCAAATCGTCTTTCTTCAGGGAACCTTTATAATCTAACGATTTTTGTCCACATTAGGATTCGAAAGAGATTTCCCCTCAAGGGAATGGAGCGCTAGACAGCTTGACTATAAATGCCTCCTTAACATTACTTTCTGGAAATACTTTCTACATTACAACCTATTTGACGCACAGAGATTTCCGTGTCCCGTTTTCTAGGATGATTTAACGGATCGCGTGTTTCCATATGTCTGCAATAATCAACATGCAGGGAGGGAAATCGATTACTTGAAATTGCTTGCGTTTGATATGCACCTGCTTGTCAAGTAATACTTTAGAGAGTATTATCAGATTGGACAAAGAAATCTAAGAAACGAACGTTTTTTTGTACAAATAAGATATATTAATAAAAACAAATTTACAAGCATTATGCAAACGCTTTATTCTTAGGACACTGAAATCAATATTATACAGGCAGGAGGGAGATATTTTCAACTACAAAATTGTTCAATCGATGATTATCAGCATAAGTATTGAGAAATTTGTCATAAGTATATCGACAACATCAAAAATATAATACTGCATGAAAACCATTACTTTTAACCAATAAATCTAGATCCATTTAGAGAGGAGAGTGACATATTGGAGGTAAATTCAAAAGGGCACTGGACATATAACTTAGTTTTGTATTCTGTTTATCTTTTCTTGGTATTATTTTCTGGCAATTTCCATCCTGTGACACTCAATGGCTGACACACGACACCCTCTAGCAAGCACTATCACAAATAACATTTTTTGGGCCTTTACCTGCAAAAATATTCGTTTACACTAGAATCGATCGTTTAAACTCAAGGAAAAAATCTCCAATAGCGTTTCTTCTGATGACTCCTACCAATTAAAGCTAGCGTGACACAATTTACCAGCCTGATGGCACTCTCTGGCGCACATTCTCAAATCTAGGAGTTTTCAACCATTTTCTTACAAAATAACTTTATAACTATAACTGGCCATTGTTTTTATTTGAAAAATGGAAACTTGCCACTTCATTGAAAGAATGCGATGTTCCATGGTAGTTTCCAGCCTGTGACACTCCATGGCTGACAAACACCACCTTCTATCAAGCACTATCACAAATGACAGTTTAAGGCATTTTCCTGGAAAAATATTCGTTTACAATAGAATCGATCGCTTAAACTTAATGAAAAAATCCCCATTAGTGTTTTTTCTGATGACTCCTACCAATTCAGGCCAGGATAGCACAATGCACCTGCCCAAAGACACCCTCTGATACAAATTATAACGTCTTATAGCGCCGGTTTTTCAATCTTATTCCCGTAAAAAATAACTTTATACGCTAAAAATGATCATTGTTTTCATTTCAGCAGCGGAAACCTGCCATTTCATAA